>NC_073627.1:180425381-180657881 GCF_029407905.1 Bubalus kerabau | reverse complement strand
GAGCTTCCCGAGGTCTGTCTCCTCCTCTGGGAAATTGGAAGTAAGAACAGTACCTGCTTCCAGGAGTTGTGATGTGGTGAAGTGCCTGAGGAGCCCTTGGTGTGTTGTGAGTGTGGGATGGGCTGGCAGTCCTGATAGGGAACAAGCGAGGCGTCTGGGGGAAACCGCAGATGGTCCACTGTAAGCAGCTGGTGTCCTTGTGGGGAGGCAGCCAGGCCTGAGGCCAGAGCAGCCTCCAGGGTCCACACCGTGCAGGCCCTGCAGGCCAGCGCCTTGCTGTCTGGAGGCCGCTGTGTGTGTGTGTGTGTGTGTGTGTGTGTGTGTGTGCATGTGTGTGTGTGTGTGCGCGTGTGTGCGTGTGGTCAGTGATGCACTGGGGAGGAGAGGGCTGAGGTGGCCACGGGGACAAAGTCCTGAGCGGATGGAAGGCGCTGGACCTGGAGGTGGGGAAGGTGGCCTCTTATGAGTGGACAGGGGACAGCAAGTCGAGAGTGAGAGGAGAGGAAGCGTGGCCGAGCGGGGTTGGGGGCCCCACGAGCCTGGGCCCCAAATGTATGGTGGGACGCCTTGCAGGGCCGCTGTTTCCTCTGATGCTTGGCGGCCCAGGGTGAGGGAGGGGGCAGATGGGTGGATGGGTCTGTGGCTGAGCGGGGAAGGATCAGCCCGGGAGGAGCTCGGTGTGGAGGTGAGTCCAGGGACAGCCCAAGGTCGTAGCTGGCAGCCTGGTGGTCCCTGCAGGGAGGAAGGGGGCCGAAGTTGTCGAGGCCGCGGGGCTGTGGCTGGAGGGGAAGGTGTGGCTGAGATAGCAGAGGAGCCTCCTCGGGCAGCAAGCCGAGGATGAGGGAGGGTGGCCTGTCCCCCGGCCCCCCATCTCCCTGTCCCTGCTGGAGAGCACGGCGCTGAGTGGTCCCTGCTGAGTCCTGAGGCTCCGAGGTCTGGCTATTTCCGCTCTCAGCATCTGTGGAGCACGGTGGGCTGCGCCGCTGAACCTGACCCTGACCCTGGTCTTGCTGCTTTCTCACTCGCTGGGGGTACTTCCGGCTCAGCTGCCCACTGTCTTTCCCTCTGTGACCTTAAACTTCATTGTTTCTATGTGCGTTTCTTCCTTTTGGTTCCTGTTTTAGCTTCTTTGGGGATTCCTATTGTCCGGATGATGGCACTTCTCATTTTTATCCCCTAACTTTCGCTCTCCACGTTCTGTTATCATTCCCTGCTTCATCCTGGGATGGCTCCTCTGTTTTTATCTTACAAACAATAATTGCTGATTTCTTTTTTTTTTAATTTATTTATTTTTTTATTGAAGGATAATTGCTTTACAGAATTTTGCTGTTTTCTGTCAAACCTCAACATGAATCAGCCACAGGTATACACATATCCCCTCCCTTTTGAGCCTCCCTCCCATCTCCTGCCCCATCCTACCCTCTAGGTTGATACAGAGCCCCTGTTTGGGTTTCCTGAGCCATACAGCAAATTCCCATTGGCTCTCTATCTTACACATGGTAATGTAAGTTTCCATGTTACTCTTTTCCTGCGTCTCAGCCTCTCCTCCCCTCTCCCCATGTCCATAAGTCTGTTCTCTATGTCTGTTTCTCCATTGTTGCCCTGTGAATAATTCTTCAGTGCCATTTTTCTAGATTCTTTATATATGCATTAGAATACAGTATTTAACTTTCTCTTTCTGTCTCACTTCACTCTGTATAATAGGTTCTAGGTTCATCCACCTCATCAGAACTGACTCAATTGTGTTCCTTTTTGTGGCTGAGTAATATTCCATTGTGTATATGTACCAGAACTTTATCCATTCATCTGTCTATGGACATCTAGGTTGGTTCTATGTTCTAAGCTATTGTAAATAGTGCTGCAATGAACACTGGGATACATGTGTCTCTTTCAAATAATTGCTTATTTCTTAGTTCCCTTATTTTATAAAGGTTTCCTTGTTCAAGCTCCTGCTCCATCTATCCGAGCACGTCTTCCGGTGGTGTCTCCCTAGCCGTCCACGCCCAGCACCTTGGGGTCCAGGCCCCGGGCCCAGGCTCTGGGGGAGGCTGTCCTCCAAGCTACGGGAGATCAGTCTGCCACCGCCCCGGGCCTCTCACTGCTGAGGGTGCCTGCCCCTCCCTGACTTGCTGCTGGTGAGCTGTGAGCCCTCTGGGGCGACGGACACCGACTGTCCAAGGTGACAGCAGGAGGGGAAGGGAATTCCAAGCCTTGCCTCCCACCTGGAAGCCCGGGGCTCCAATCCCAAGGTGTCTCACCGCTCTTTCCTGTCTGGGGGTCTCCTTTTTGCCCCTCCAGGTGACCCAAGGTAGCAGGGCCAGGAGCTGCCCTGGTTGGAAACAGATGCTCAGGCCCCATCCTGAGCTCACAGGATCAGCGCTTCTGAGGCGGGGGCCCAGCCGCTGTGTGTGAGCCAGCGCCCGGGCTGGTCACATGCTCGCTGGGGTTTGGGGGTGTGCGGTGGAGGGAGGGGTGGGTCCCGGGGGTCCCGCCTGTTCCACGTGTCCTGCTTCCTTCTCTCGTCTCCGTTCCTGTGCTCGCTGCAGTTGTTGGTAAGCATGTCCTCCACCCCAGCTCTGCGTCTCCTCCCTGGTGCGCGGTGCTTTTCCTCCGTCTCATCCCATGCACAGCGGCCAGCTGAGTGCTGTCAAACCGCTCACCCCACACTTGCACCCTCCGCTCACTCTAAGTCAGCGACGAGGTCCTCCCCTTAGGATTCCAGCTCGTGATTCAGTGTTGGGGTCCTCCGTGTGTCGCCTTTTGGTGGCAGCCAGCCCCCTGTGTCCCGGCTGTCTGCAGAGGCCCCTTCTTCTGCCTCATAGGCTTCCCTCCATCTTCCCGTGGGGAACTCCTATGCACCCTTTAAACCCCTGTGCACATTCTCCCACCCCAGTGAAGCCCACAGTCGCTTCTGGTCTTTCTCTCCTCAGGACACGGGCACTTTGCCCTTCTCTGGTCCTATTGACTCTGGGGAAGCAGTGACTTTCTTACTCATATTTTTATCCAAGGCAACGCCTACCTCATTGTCTTGTGCCTAACAGATGCTCAACATTGAGTGAACTGAATGGTTTCTTAAATGAATGAATGAGTGCATTAATACTTGCCGGAAAGAATGCAGAATAAAAAGCAGACGTATGTTAGTCTTTCGGTGCTTATAAGAAGGTGTATTGTTCTCTAATAAATGCCAGGGTTTTTTTCAAGTATTGTTACACAATATAAGCCAATTTGTATTCATTTTAGCTGTTATTAGTTAAAATTAATTGAACAGCAACCTGCAGCTTAAAGTGTTCTTCTCAAGGGCCTTTGAGCACTTTTACATAATTAAAAATATACTTTAATTAAAAAATCTAAAAATAGAAAGCAAGCCTAATCCTGGCAGAGCACCCCCTCAGGGCTCAGCGTGTTTGGATCACGTTTGCTCAGAGAGCATCAGTCCCGTTACTCCCCGTGTGGCCCACACGCCAGTCATGTTCTCTACTGGACGCCCCTTCTCTCCATCCCCGGCCCTGACATCGCAGCTCTTAAATCTGCAGCCTGTTGCTCTTTCTTTATTCGCAGACTGTTTACAATGAATGGACATCTTTTGGACAACTCTAAGGATTTGCAAGACAACCATTTTTATGTGGCTGCGGGACTGGAAGCCTTCAAGAATTTCCCTTACTGGAAGTCCCTGAAGGTGCCGAGTGAAGTCCAACAGTGAGCACTTTCTGTTCTTTTTCTCGCCTGGTGAAACCTGCCCTTTCCCTGGCACCTCGCCCTCACGTGGCCAGTTCAGTTCAGGGAGTTCAGTCTCTGTGACCCCATGGACTGCAGCATGCCAGGCCTCCCTGTCCGTCACCAACTCCTGGAGCTTGCTCAAACTCATGTCCATTGAGTCGGTGATGCCATCCCACCATCTCATCCTCTGTTCAGGTATCTGTTCAGGAATCTGCTGTTTTCAGGCCAGATCAGGTATCTGCTGTTTTTCTGAAATTTGATCTTCCATTTTATATGTGATGCAGTTTTGGATTTTCAAAATCTTAGGTGTGGAGGAACCTCTGCTGTTGGGGAGAGTCACAGCGAGGTGAGGTCCCAGGTCTAGTGCATTGTCTTTCTCTGGGTGCCTGGGGTCACAGAGGTCAAAGGTCTAAACGTGCAAGATGGAGGTGGTCCCAGGCCACTGTCATGGTAACCCGCCCTCCACCTGACACAGTTTGTTTTCTTAATTCAACTTGCTTTTCCTTCTGTAAAGCAGTGTGTGCCGGGGGGCAGTCTCTCCTGGTGAACAAAGCCGTGATTTTTATAGTAGATCCCAGACCTGGACAACAGGGAGCCCCCGGAGTGTGGGTCTTTGGTCGTGGAGGAGGGGCTGGGACGTGGAGGAGGATGAGACGACGGGGGCTGCGGTCCCATCCCCTGAAAATTGTGACGACTGTCCCTCACTCCCCAGTGGCATCTGGGACAGGGCAGGCGGGCACATGAAGAGGAGGCCCCTGCTCTCCTGTGGGCTCCAGCCTGGGGGGCAGCCGGGGTCTTCTCTGAGGCAGAAGAGCCCGGTGGCGGCGCCCCGACGCGCGCCCCGCGTCCTGCCTCGATGCTCCCGAGGACGGAGCGGGCTGCTTCTGCAGAGAGCCCTTCTCACTGTTCCCAGTCCTTGAGGTGATGAGACAGGTGGTTTGCGTCTGTCCCCAGGGCATAATGGTGCTTGACCCCTCTGTGAATTTCCAAGTCCCACCCAGCTAGCTTCTCAGGCTGTATTTGTGTGAAAACCCTCCATGCTCCCAGCTCCACATATCAGACTGTAGATTCCAGTCCCGTCCGCCCTTTCTGAGTTTGCCGCCAGATGCAGACACCGCCCTGTGGGTCTGGGGCCCTTGGGGTCCTGACTCCGGATGAGCTGTGAGTATCAGACTCCCGATCAGCTGTGAGTATCAGACTCCCGGTGTCGTCAGGGTGGCCCCAGGCTCTGCGGACCGACGTGCAGGAGGCTGCTCGCGGGACGGAAGGTCCGAGCTGTATGCCGATCCAGCTCCTCATGTTTGGCCCCAAGGGAAACGAAGGGGGTACTGGGCTTGGGGCTGGATTTTGGCCCCAGTTCTGCTGATCAGTTGGGGGGCGTTTGAGTAAACCCTCGTGTCCGGAGCCCGGGTTCTCTCCCAGCCCAAGGAGAGCAGGAATGCTTGTTCTGCACATCCTCTCAAGGGCTGTGTGAAGAAACCGCGTTTGCAAACGTGATTAAACAAGCGTCAAAAACTTTCAAATGTTAGGGTTCCCATCCCCCCTGCCCTGAGAGCCTATAAAGGCTTTAGGGCAGAAGGTGCCTATAAATGTGCTGCCTTGGGTCAACCTTGGGTCAACCACTACCCACCCCGGGAGCGGGGTGCTTTCTCTCCCGGAAGCTGATGTGCTGGGAAGCTGTGTCCTCTGGGACAGTTAGCTCCTTCCTCGGGGTGGTCAGTGTCTCCTGAGGCCGAGGCAGCGGTCCACATTTTTATTCAGATGTTTTTGGTGAGCTTTAAACATTTCAAGCTTGATTCTCTTTTGTTTTTCAGAAAGTACACAGACATGGAGAAACATTCCCGAAGAAAGAAAAAAGTAAGTACTTCTTAACACGGGACAAAGGACAGCTGTCATTGGCCCTGGGGGCTCTCGAGTGTATGTGTCTATTCTTTTCTGAGTCAGGCTGCCAGCCCTTGGGTTTGCTCTCCTGGTGAGGTGCTTTCCTTCTCCAAAAGACCCTGGTGTCCGTTGGCATCATAAAGGACACAGGACAGGCTGGCTCCGCTCCTGTCGAACGAGCTTCTGAGCACAGGCTCCCTCCTGTGAATGAGGCGAGCAGGAGATCAGGGGTGAGCCTGGAGCCCAGAGTCCAGGCCTGGGGGGCACGTCAGGTGTTAGCGATGGAACACAGTGAGTGCGGAGATAAAAAGATACACAGGTCTTATGGGACCTGCCAGGAGGAGCGAAAGTGAGCGTGGCTTGGCCTGGAGGGAGCTGGGAGTGGATTTTAGGTAGACATGACAGCCGGAGGGTGTGTGTGTGTCTGTGTGTGTGCGCGCCTGTGTGTGTGCACATCTGTAAGTGTTCATCTAAACACACAATTTGTTATTGCAACACAAAGCATGGGGCAAGGGAGGCAGGTGGAGGCCAGACCGTGGCGACCTGGACAGACCCACCTGTTCACACAATGACCGCGTATTCCAGACCAGCTTATGAAATCCGTGCTGCAGTGCCTCTGCTGTGTGCATTTTCATTCAGCAAAGCTGTTGAATGCGTACTGTTTCCTTCCTTCCCAGCTGGCCTGCTTGAGTCCTGACCCTCTGCAAGTGGCTGGCCTTGAGAGCTCTTGAGTTATCAGTCTACTCTTTTCTGATAGCAGGCCGCCAGCCATAGGGTTTGCTCTCCTCCTGTTGCAGCTCCGATTTCATACCCACTGTCTATCACCTCCCTGCAAGGAGCTCTGGCTTCCGTACCCCCAGGACCCCCTTGCGTTCGCCTGGGGCAAGCCTAGCCTCGGGATGCAGCCCTCACTCCGTCTGTACTTGCCCTGGAGGAGCTCAGTGACGGCACCACTGGACCGGCCCTCTCCACACTGACTCCATGGCCACAGGCCTTGCCCAACTGGCCTGTACTGAAAAAGCCTCACTGCTGAAAAACACTTTCTCAGTATATTTTGCTAAATGTTGTTAGGGAGCTTTGTACATCTCTTCCTAGGTGAGATGAGCCTGGAATACCTCTTTCTCCTGCTGTCTGGCTTTTGGTGTGAAGGTTTCTCTGATTTGACTCTGTTGTTATTTTGGTACCTTCTTGAGCTGAAGGGTCATCTTACTTTTGTCTCTCTTTCTCTCTAAGGATTGCATTGAGTGTTAAATGTCTGCTGGATGAGTGGGTGAGCATCACCAACACAGACGTGTAAGAGGTGATTCTGTGCTCAGGGTGCGCTCCGTCTAGTGGGGACAGGCACATGGACTTGAGCTGTGACATACGTTTCGTATAAATGAGTTCTGTGAATAGGATGATGCCTGGTGGGAAGGGGGGTGATCGGCACGTGGAGCTCAGCAAACTAGGTGCATGTTGTGACTCAGAAGGGCCAGGTCATCCGGGAGGGAAATAGCACAGGATCCGAGCTCTACAGGGTTATTCTCTGCTGCCTTCCCTGCGATTTCACACGTCGTGTGGGCACTGAATTCTCAGTGATGACTCTATTTAGCGTGAATGGTGCAAGTTTGAAATCCCACACCTTTGTGGTTTTGGATGCCGCTGAACACAGATGATTGAATCCATCTGCTGAACCCGCAACGCGAGTTTGTAAGCACGTGCTTGCATTGTGTCCTCTTTTTACTGTTTTGTTGTTTTGGCTTTGGCTCCTTATAGGTAGGGATGTAATTTTCTTTTCATTATACATTTAAAATTGGTCTGAGCACGTTTCTTCCAACGTGTCTACATTTCCTTTCCCCTTCTGGAAAGGGGAAAGATAGTATCAGTGCAAAGATAATGGGTTTTGATGAGGGTATTTAATACTTTGGACTCTTTAAACAAAATGATTACCAACATGGCATAAACTGCAATGCAAAAATGTGTTATTTTAGAAAAATTAGGTCTATCGTGCATGCAACAAGCACGTTTTATTCTATTAATAGAAGACTAAAAGTCCTAGGAGAAAATAAACGGCACTGGTTTAGCAAAGGCTGAGGTACAGATACCTGCCAAGGGCTCTGCGTTATCCGTCGTCTCTTGTGTCAAGGCCCGCGTGGCCCGTTAACCTCAGAACTGAGCCCCGAGGGGGTCCTGGCCCCATCTGAGGACTGGACTGTGTTGCTGAGAATGGGAACGGCTCTGCGTGCTGGCCCCTTCCCTTTGGCTGCAGGAGCCTGGATTTAGGGCTAGTCACAGCAACTACCTTAGGCTAAATACATGTGTTCCCTTATTTACTTGTTCCCGACTTTCCACTTCTAGCTTATTAAGCTTTCATTTATTTTCCGTGTGAGCCGCCTCAACATCCTTCTGGAAAGTGAGGGGAGGAAATTTAAAAACCTACCCGGAAGCCCAGGACTGCCCTCAGTGGGGACATCGCCCTGCGGCGTGTGAGGGGCTGTCCTGAGCCCTTGGTCATCTGCCCATTCTAAGGGTGTCAGCTAGGCGGAGTAGCAGCTGTTGGTAAGACCGAGAACTGAGTTTTCTTTTAAACCTGCAAGCGGTTTTTTAAAACAGTTAAAAAAATTGAAGTATGGTTAACTTACATGTTGTGTTAGTTTCAAGGGAACAGCAGAGTGATCCTGTTATACAAGTATATGTGCGTATGTTCTGTTTCAGATTCTTTTCTATAATAGGTTATTCAGGACACTGAGGATAGTCCCCTGTGCTCTTCTCACTGTCTTGCGCTGTATTCCCCTGTGCTTGTTTATCTGTTTTGTAGAGCAAAGTATCACATCTTAATCCCAAACTGCTAGTTTCTCCCTCCCTCCTCTTATCCCCTTTGGTAACCAGGAGTTTGTTTTCTATGTTTGTGAGTCTATTTCTGTTTTGCAAATGAGTCAATTTGCATCATTTTTTTAAGTTTCCACATATAAATGATATCATATGATATTTGTCTTTCTCTGACTTACCTTAATAGGATAACCTCTGATAGTATGATAGTGTTATGTATGCTTGTTCCGTATGAGAATGTACCACATTGTTCTTGACGCATCCATCTGTGGGTGGGCGCTTAGGCTTCTTCCACGTCTGAGTGCTGTAAATAGTGTTGCTGCGAACATTGGAGTGTGTGTCTCTTTTCAAATTAGTGTTTTCTCTGGACACGTGCCCGGGAGTGGGACTGCGGAATCGTGTGGTCTAAATCTGCAACTGTGTGTTTTGCTTTAACGCATTTGATTTTTAAAAAATTATTTATTTTCAGCTGCTCCAGGTCTTCGTTGCTGGGTGGGGGCTCTCTCTAGTTGCGGCGAGTGGGGGCCACTCTTTGCTGCGGCGCTCGGGCTTCTCATCGCGGCGGCTTCTCCTCCTGCAGAGCACGGGCTCTAGGCACACAGGCTCCAGGAGCTGCAGCTTGCTGGCTGTGTTGCTCTGCGGCATGTGAAACCTTCCCGGACCAGGGATCGAGCTCGGGCTGCCTGCGTTGGCAGGCCGATTCTTATCCACTGCACCACCAGCGAAGTCCTGCAAGTGTGTTTTTCAATGACCTACGGTACGAGGTCTTCCTGACCCCTCAGTGAACAATCTCAAAAAGACACATAGTTCTCCACCCACAGGCTGTCAGACTTGAGCGAGGGCATCTGGTGATGAATTTACACATGTCTGGTGGCCGGGCAAAGCTTCATGTGCTGGAGATAACAGGTGAGCCGCACGTGAGTGTCTGCCAGCCGAGTGCTGGAACGTGAAGTGATCATGACACAGGGACCACAGTGGTTGTGACTGTCCTCGCCCGGGAAGTGGCCTCTGTTCTCTGGTCTAGCCCAAGCCTGCAGTCATCCTGATTCCACCAGCATCAACCCCTCCCTCCATCAACAATTCCAGGATGGCAGCCAATCACCTCTTTGACTTTCAGATGCACCCGTGTCACTCCATCAGCATGGCCCCAAAGAGTCGGGAGAGCACAGTACCTGTGGAGGGAAAGTGGGGTGCAGGAGGCAGGCTGGGAGGGCAGGTGAGACACCTGTATTCATGGGGCTCCTGACCTCAGCAGCGAAGTGAAATGAACAGACGCACACCTGAGAATCACTACCGACGGAACACAATGTACCGACTGAAGATGCAGCATGAGTATAAATAGCAGAGGGGAGGCCCGTCCCAAGGCCGGCGGACCCCTTAGCCAATGGCACGTGGGGCAGCAGTTGGGTCTGAGACCTTCTGTGCATCACTGGTTCTGTGACAAGCGTTCTCCCGTCTTCCTGGCTCCGAGACATCGTGTTGTGGGTTCATTTGTTGTCACGGTGAACTTGACCACAGCCGCTCGCTTTACTGTCTTTCCAGTTGAGGGGGTGCGTGGCTGGCATTGCACACAGTGAGTTTAATTGCTGTGTAAATGTCCTCGAGATGATTCTGCTGTGACTCAGAATTGAAGTGGGCTTCTATGTGCGTTTGCTTTTAGTGGGTATGCTCTTCAATTCCATATGCTTTTGTGAAACAACAACCAATTCGTTTATGGACCCAGAAAAGGGAGACAACCCACACGTAGCTGAGCTACCAGTTTCAATAACCTGTTACTATGCAAAGAGCCATCATCTAAAAACCGAGGAGCTTATGACGACTCTTGACAAGCCAGCCTTTGGACTTCCCTAGTGGCTCAGCTGGTAAAGAACCTGCCTGCAATGCGGGAGACCTGGGTGCGATCCCTGGGTTGGGACAATCCCCTGGAGTAAGGGAAAGGCTACCCACTTCGGTATTCTGGTCTGGAGAATTGTGTGAACTGTATAGTCCATGGGATCACAAAGAGTCAGACGCTGCTGAACAACTTTCACTTACAATGACGGTGATTTATTATTTCTCTAGATTCTGTGGATTGGCTGAGTGGGTCTTGGGCTGGTTCCACCAGGTACTTAGGAGGCTGCATTTAGCTGGAGGGTCCACTGGGCTGGGGGCATCTAAGGCCATGTCCCCACTTCTGAAAGATGGTACTGGTTATGGCTCCTCTGTTTTCCTTTGGGCTTTCCTGGTGGCTCAGGTGGTAAAGAGCCTGCCTGCAACACAGGAGACTCAAGTTTGATCCCTGGGTCGGGAACATCCCCTGGAGAAGAGCTTGTCTACCCACACTGGTACTCTTGCCTGGAGAATCCTGTGGACAGAGGAGCCTGGCAGGCTATAGTCCATGGGGCTGCAAGCAGTCAGACATAAGTAAGCATGCCCACAGACACTGTTTCCCTACACATGGTATTGATAATTATCTATGTCTAAATAGTTCCTAAAGGGCATTTTTTCAGGATGTAGAGGAAAGAACTTCTGGGTAATAAGGAAGCACCTCAACATGGCTTAAGTGGCAGCTCAACTTCTTTATTAGCGACACAGGAAAGAACCATGTGTTTTACCGATTTTTGGCATCTCGATTCAGTAAAATGGGAAGGAAAACCATGAGAAGGAACGTGGGCATGGACATGCCCAGATGACCAGGGAGTGAGAGGAAGTGGGAGGAGTGAGGAGTGACTTCAGGGTTCCCAGGGCAGTGGTGGGGGTTGGCAGTCAGGAGCGGAGACCTGGGCCCCTGGAGAGAGAGGAGGCAAGTGCTGGTGTGTGAGGAGGTGCTTTGCTCCAGATGACCACGTCTGCCACACGAGAGGGAAGGGGCTATGTGAGGTGATATCTCTGCAGAAAAGTATTGTTTCGGCTTTGTTTTGATCAGAGAAAAGCTTACTGCAGGGTCAAGCAAGGAGAACGAGTGGCTTGGGCTCAGAAGCCCTGAACTCCCCACAAAGTACTGTTGATGTCAATCAGAATTCTGTATGATCTGCAGCAGAGGACAAGTCTGCTCCCATGTTTGTCTGGGGTTATCCATATGGATTCTTTAATGAGGAAAAAGATGAACCTTCTCTGGATCTAATTGGATGCCTAGGAAGTGGGTGAGACCTTCTCCACATATTATGACAACAGATTTCCTTTCTTATAGCCAAGGACTCCCACCCAGGGAATGCCCAAGGCTTTAACAGCGAGCGTTCTGGACTCTGAGGTCCTCAGCTGGGATCCTGGCTCCGCTGAGCAGTGGTGAGACTTACCGCCACTGACCGCTCAAGGTTTCCATCGGTGAAAGCCGATTCCCCCCTTTCATTCTTGTTCCCTCCCACAGGATTCCTGGCATCAAACTTGCTTCCAAGGGCATAAATTTCTAATTTAAGCTAATGTATATACCTTGCTACTGCTACTACTACTGCTAAGTCACTTCAGTCGTGTCTGACTCTGTGCGACGGCAGCCCACCAGGCTCCCCCGTCCCTGGGATTCTCCAGGCAAGAACACTGGAGTGGGTTGCCATTTCCTTCTCCAATGCAGGAAAGTGAAAAGTGAAAGTGAAGTCGTTCAGTTATGTCTGACTCTCAGCGACCCCATGGACTGCAGCCCACCAGGCTCCTCCGTCCATGGGATTTTCCAGGTGAGAGTACTGGAGTGGGGTGCCATTGCCTTCTCCGCAGAGTATTAAAAAAAAATTGAAGAGCAAAGATGTTTGCTTCTTATATCTTGATTTCCGTTGAGAACAAAATGAAAGATTTTATCTTAATTTGGTGGAATTTTAAATTGCACTGTTAAAAATGCCTATTCTGAGAGAATGACAAAAAAAATCATAATTAACACACTTGAACCAATTAGCACACTTAAACCATACTTAGGACACAGTCTTCCTTATTTGATTGGCTTAGTTCACTTATTGTCTGAGGCAGATATTTGAACATTTGAAAATAAGTCCTTAGGACCCTGGCAATACCTTAACTCTTTTTTTAAAAAAATTGTTTTTCTCTTTGGTTGCTGTGTGGGCTTTCTCCAGTTGCGATGAACAAGGGCTGCTCTTGATTGTGGTGCTTGCGTCTCTCATCACAGTGGCCTCTCTTGCTGCAGAGCACAGCTCTAGAGTCCGTGGGCTTCAGTAGTTGAGGCGCATGGGCTTAGTTTTCCCCACAACATGTAGAATCTTCCCAGACCAGGGACTGAACCTGTGTCCCCTGCTTTGGCAGGTGGCTTCTTAACTGCTGGACCACCACAGAAGTCTTAGGAGCCTGCCAATGCCTTAAATGGTCCAATTAACTTGAACCATGACTCTATTAGTCTAATGAAAGTAATTGAAGGCAGCCACTCTGATTTTGTTACAGCAAATTCAGTTTTATAGCACCTGCATTGATTGTACAGTTGCCAATGCAGGAGACAGAGGCACAGGTTCAATCCCTGGGTTGGAAAGATCCCCTGAAGGAGAACATGGCAACCCACCCCAGTATTTCTGCCTGGAGAGTCCCATGGACAGAGGAGCCTGGCAGGCTACGTTCCATAGGGTCACAAAGAGTCACACACAACGGAATGACTTAGCACACGCATGTATCTTCCAAAGACGGTATCTATTACCTTCCAGAGAAGTGTGGTTAATTTAACAAACACTTAAAATTGGGTTTGTATATTAAAATGATATTATATGGTGCAGGTCTCCATAAAATACTGGTAAATAGTTACTGAGCATTGTATTTATATCATATCCACAATCAGAATGTTAATATTACCTATTTCTCTTTGGCCATAAAACCCAAGTGTTGGTAAGCCAATAGTAATGATCCGAGATCAAGCACTGGAACCCAACTGTGAGTGCGTGTGGGCACCTGACACCCACACTTTAATAACCAGGTCTAGACTGTGAAGTTCAGTGTGAGATAAACACTCTGGAGCTGACATTTGCAGGCTGATGAGGCCAGGTCCACACAGCATTACAGGACAGTCAGGCAGTGCTTGTTGCCATCTTCTGGCTGCCTGAGGATGCAATGCTCAGGTTCAAATGTTAGCGAGTCTTCTATGTTAGCAGTGCTCAAAGCCGAGACTGGTTTGTTGATGGAAGGTCTTGACCCGCTTTGGAACCAGGACATTCACTGGGGAGCCAGAGAAATGCCTTTTTCCAGGAGGCGTGTTGTTTTCTCCCTGAGGATGGATTGCCTCTGAATTGGTTGCTGCGTTCGTCAATTAGTCCCAGTCTCGTTCGCCGCAGGTGACCTTCGGAGGCTGTGTTTCACATGTTGGATGATCCGTTACAGCGGCATTAAAACAGCTGGATTGGTCATGGCAGCTCTGCAGGAAAATATTACTTCTCAAAACACCACAGAGTAGTTAGCGCAGAGTTCTTCAGGCTTGTTTTCCAAAAATGCTTTTAATGGAGGGCTTCCCTCATAGCTCAGTAGGTTAAGAATCTGACTGCAGCGCAGGAGACCCGGGTTTGATTTCTGGGTTGGGAAGATCCCCTGGAGAAGGAAATGGCAACCCACTCCAGTATTCTAGCCTGGAGAATCCCATGGACAGAGGGGCCTGGTGGGGTACAGTCCATGGGGCGCAAAGAGTTGGACACGACTGAGCGACAAATGCTTTCACTGTGGGGCTCCCCTGGTGGCTCAGCTGGTAAAGAATCTGCCTGCAATGCAGGAGGACCCCAGTTCGATTTCTGGGTCAGGAAGATCCCCTGGAGAAGGGATAGGCTACCCACTCCAGCATTCATAGGCTTCCCTGGTGGCTCAGATGGGAAAGAATCTGCTTGCAATGTGGAGACCTGGATTTGATCCCTGGGTTGGGAAGATCCCCTGGAGGAGGGAACAGCTCCCCACTCCAGTGTTCTGGCCTGGACAGTCCATGGAATTCTCTGGACTGACTGATGGCAGCGCTGCCGGATATTATTTCTCAAAATACCGCAGAGTAATAAACTCAGTTTGCCTCAGGTTTATTTTCCAAAAATATTTTTAATAGGAAGAAAGATGAAGGAAATTGAAAGCAGAGTTGTGTAAATATTTTGTTTTTTTCTGGGCTGGGTCTGCAGTCGAGTTAGGGTCCACAGAGCATGTCATTGTGTGGAGACCAGATTGGAGCATGGATGGTGGATTAGCTAGAAGTCTGTGTCAAGGCCTGTTTCTTGAACAGAGTGAGAGTCCTGCGGTTCTGCAGGGGCTTCTGTTTCTATTGTCAGGAAACCACCCAGTAGTGTAAACAGGGCATGTGTCCGCCTTCACCTGCCGCCCCGCGGCCCCGGGAACCCCTGAGGCGCCGGGAGCAGGTGTCTGACCGCAATGGTGCGCGTTGCTCTGTGCTGTTTGTTCAGCATCGTCTCTGCTTTTGCGCGCTTGTAATGAGGGGATGAGGGGATATTTCCTTGTCACTGTCCTTTGCGTGCTATTTCAGAGATAATAAGCTCAGTATATGGTGTCTTTATCTTAGAGGCCAAAGATGGAAAATGCTTGTGACAAGGAGCTGTGAGTCATGCCAGGGAGAAGCAAGCAAGTTTTCTAAGTCCCAGCCTCCAGGTGCCTCCAAGACACGAACATCATATACCATTTTCTGTTTCTAAAACCAGCTCTGCCAAGGCCTTGCTTCCTATACTTATGAACACAGTTTCAGCTTGCAGGAGAGCCTCCTAAAATAGGTAGAAAGATTTTGCGTGGTGCCTATATGTGGCTGAAGAACTATTTTCACACTGTAATTTACACAAGGAAGAAACCTCTGGTATTGCATAATGCACAGATAGTTTCATATATAAATGGTGCAAGCTCATGGTTTTAGTTTGACATTTTCTTAAATGACATAGAGGACTCACAAGAAGTATCTATTTGTATAGTTTTGCCTGTCTTCACTTCCAAATACTTCAGTAAAGAAGGAATAAAGGAGAACTAAAAAAGGTGGTTTGTATGTAAAGATGGGTAGAATTGGAATGGTGCTCAGAATTAGCTTGTCTCACTGTGATCTGGTTACACTTTGTTATTATAGTTTATAGCTTTTTTTTTTTTTTTTTTAGAAATCTGACCCCTCAATTGTAACCCGAACACACCTGCCAGGGATTGGTTTTTTTTTGTTTTTGTTTTTTTTTTGATTAGAGGTGCTCTATCCTGCCCTGAGGGTCCAGTGGCGACCGTTTGGTGGTTGTTGCTGAAGCACTTTTTTGGAGGCTGGCAGGAGTGTCTCTAGAGCCCCAGCGACCCCTGAAGACCTGCCCCCCCTCCCCACACAGGCCCTCCTAGGAGGCCCTCCTCCCCCAGGCGCACGGCCCCTTCATTTGGGAAGAGAACCACTTCCCTTCCTGCCAAGGTGCTGCCCCTGGTGTTCCTCAGAGGAGGGAGAGGAGTATTTTCACCACTTTACGGAAGAGAAATGTAGGGACAGCATGGTCCAGATGGTGCGAGAAGGGGGGGCTCATGGAGGTGCCTGGGTCCTCTCCCACAAATCACCCAAGGAGCGTGCACTTTGCCTGGCTCTTCTCAAAATAACCGATTAGATGGACTGTACGCATCCATCTTAATGTGCTTTTTATTCATTGTTTGTACCTTAGGAGGATCCCAAGGTGAAAGACACTCATAAACAAGACAACGTTTCACCCAAAGCACAGGATTCTGTGTTTTATGCCAAAGAAGGAAAAAAGAAACCAAAGGCAGAACCTTTAATCCAGAGTGGGGCAGGTAAGGTGAAATTCCGTGCGGCTGCTGGCAATTCAGAATGCTACCGGGTTGAGAACGTGCTTTTCCAGACCAATTTCATCCTGCAGAGATGTGACTGACAGCGATCTGATTTAAAATCCTGACTGTAACTGTCCGATTTATTAATACATCAGTTATCAGGTAGGGCTGTGGTGAGGGGAGTGAAAACCCAAAATTCCACGGTTGAGGACAGTGGGCTTGTCCTGTCAGGAAGCCCAAGATGAACACAGGACTTAGAACTCATTCTGTTGTCTCTCTGGACGTCAGGGTGGGCACGTTTTCCCTGAAGGGCCATGGACACAGAAAACAGCCGGCAAGCGTGTCAGCCTTTTGAGGGCAATGTGAGCATAGAAGGCGTCTGAACTGTTTGGAGCGTGAGAGACTTTAAAAGACTACGTTTCAGAAGTGATTCTAAAAGGAGATGATTTAAAATGTGCTCCTTGCAGTTCCCCTCCTATTTCTAGTGCTGTTGCCGCAACGGCCACCGCTGGCGCTGTTGGTATCCCTATTGACCTTGTCAGCGGTGGGGCTGGGGCCCCGCGGGGCCTCCCCGCTGCAGCGCCGCTGTGAGCACCGCCCTGCCGCCGTTACTGGTGCTACCCTTACTGCCACCGCTGGCCTGCTCCTACGGTTACGAGCATCACTGCTACCACTACTGCGAGCACCACTGGTGCCGCCATCATCGTGCCCCTGCCCCTGCCCCTGCCAGCACTGCTGCGGCTGCCACCGTTGCTGCTGCCGTTGCTACTATCGTTGCTGCTACCATTGCTGCTATCGTTGCTGCTACCGTTGCTACTATCGTTGCTGCTACCGTTGCTACTATCGTTACTGCTACCATTGCTGCTATCGTTGCTGCTACCGTTGCTGCTACCGTTGCTGCTATCGTTGCTGCTATCGTTGCTGCTACCGTTGCTGCTATTGTTACTGCTACCGTTACTACTGTCGTTGCTGCTACCGTTGCTGCTGTCGTTGCTGCTACCGTTGCTGCTGTCGTTGCTGCTACCGTTGCTGCTATTGTTACTGCTACCGTTGCTGCTATCGTTGCTGCTACCGTTGCTACTATTGTTACTGCTACCATTGCTGCTATTGTTGCTGCTACCGTTGCTACTATTATTCGCACTGTTCTTACTATTCTTATTACTGTTACTACTGTTATTAGTATTACTGTTACTACCACTGTTAGTACCACAGGTACCACTATTGCTAGTGCTACTGTTACTGCTGTTGCTAGCCCTACTGTTACCACTACTATGGGCACTGTTGGTATTACTGTTGCTGGTATTACTGTTACTATTATCATCAGTGCTGTTGTTACTACGGTTATTAGTATCACTATTACTGTTATCACTATGGTTACTAGTATTGTTCGTGCTCCTGTTACTACGGACATTAGCTCTGACGGGGGTCCAGGCTCTGAAGAAGGCGCATCTGTGGCCGTGTTCGCTGTAGGTGTGATGGATGCTTGGGAGACCCTAGTCCCGTGACTGGCTGTGGAGAGAGAGGAGAGTGGCTGGAGGCAGGGTCCCCTTGCCTTCTCCACAGCATCTGACAAGTTCGAAAGTCCTTTCTCTTAAAGCTGTCCTCTCCCTCGGCTCTCAGTACCACACAAAATTACTTCCGTTTTCTCCTCTTTGCTTGCTGCTTCTTAGCTTCCTGTGTGTGCTTCAAGCTACAGCGTTGGCTGTTTCCCTGATGCTTTTCTCTGGCTGTGCCCCCCCACCCCCGTGCTCCCCGTCCCAGGACAAAGCAGTGTCCTGCGGTGCACCAGGCTCTGTCTGGACACGTGGGGGTGTTCAGACATGCTCCTTCCATCCACGGAGCTTGTGGCCTGGTGGGCCAGACAGATGCGTGAGCACCGAGGCCATACCATCCTGAACCACCCTCTGGGGCTATCACTGAGCCTGTTGAGCCTTTATGACCTGAAACTCTGTAATATATTAGCAGCAATAGAAAATTTAACCACTGAGTAAAGCCTTTCTTGGGAAGACATACCCTGTGGGCCTGGCCCGGGTGGCCAGGCGCAAGGCATGCCCTCCCTCTGGGAGGAGTGTGGTGTCCTGGGACTCATGCTCCGGCTGTCACCCTGCTGGACCTGGGACCTGGGGACACTCCGTGTCTGCAAGGAGCCCTCTGGGTTTGTTTGAGGACTGCCATGAGTGTTAATATCAAAGGCACAGCTAGAGGAACATCTGGGACGCAGTGGGTCCTGCCTCTTTCCGCTCCTCTTCTGCCCCTCATCCTCCAGCCCAGGGCGTGGGGGTGGCTCTTCTCGGCCGGGGGCTGGAGAGGGCAAGAATGGGCCCATGGAGGTGGGGAGGTCCAGGACTCTCGACCAAGGAATGGGATGGGCTGCGAACACAGCCTCCCATTTTGGATCATGAGCCTGTCAGCAGCCACATCTGTGTCTTCTTGGATGTTGAAGGAACTGCCTGGCCCCCTTCTTTCTTTTTGCTGTCATCTGTTGCTTTTGATCAGGATGAGGATAAGCTTTTCAAGAATCTTGGGATTTTGTAAGCTTTTAACACATCCAGTTGTAATGCTAATTACATGATTTTATCTGCCAATTCAGTTGAGTGGCTCAAATGTACAGCTTCAACCCCTGCCTAGTTAAACCCAGTTCTTGAATATGTTTTGAAGGAGTACATCTGCGTGTCCTTAAAATCTGATGCTGATGTCTGGCGGTTGCTTTGCATTTATTTCTAACTGAATGAGCCAGATACACACTTGTCGAATGCTCACTGTATCTGTCTCTGGCCCAAGGCCCATGAGGGGTGGGCTCCCAGGGTCCGGGACCTTCGTGGACACAGTGCAGATGTCGAGGGACACCAAGCCCAGCACCTGGACTAAAGCAGATCAGGGCAGTGGGGAAACGGAGGTGGTGGGCAGGCTCTGCGGTCCCTGGACCAGGCTGCCTGACAGCGACACAGGAGGCTCTGAGAACGCTGAGCTGTAACTCTGGTTTGGGTCAGATAAGGTACAATGCACGTCAGCTTGAAAACGCTGTGTTATTTTCCTGCAGATGGTGACGTGTTTAAAGCGCAGACTCCTAACCAGGAGACCCAAGGAGCCCCGGAAGTCAAGGAGGCCCCAGACGTGCGTGTGGAGCTGCCTGTGGACGGGGTGGGTGGCCCCTCCCCCGGCCTGCCCTTGTCCCCGGCCCCTCCCCAAGCTCTCCCTGGCCCCTCTAGAATGTTCTTTGCCCCCTGCGGTTAACACCCTTCAGATCCTGCGCCTCACATTTGCCTGCCCATCTTTCCCCCAAGACTCTCCTGCTACGAGGACCCTCTGGTCGTCATCGAGGTTTGTGACTGCATGCTCTGCCTTGTCATTTTTTTTGGTTCCTGTCTTTCCCCCGCTAAGCTGCAAGCTCCACACCAGTGGGATGGTCTGTGTTGCTTACTGGTGTAGCCCCTGTTCCCAGCAGAGGCCTGGCAGGTAGGAGGCTCCTAGGAATCACTGGTGGAAAGACGGGATGAGTGATGTCTTCAGACCCTGTGGTCGGGAACCAGGGATCTGTCCCTTCCTAGCTTCCTGCTCTCCGGCCTCAGCCTCCGGTCCCTGCGGTGAGGTGGCGTCACCGAGCTGGTCAGCATGGCCACCAAGTGACGTCGTGCATGTGGAAGTGTCCCGTCCAGGGCCTGGCACGCCCTGGACCCTCGCTCCCCGTTCCCTTCCTCCTGGCTTCACGGAGGAAGGAGATGAAGCCCCACGTGGCCCCCAGAGGAGAGGAGCGGACAGATGAGCTGGCTGAGGGGCTGACCCCGAGGCCGGGCTCCTGCACAGGAGCAGAAGCCAAGGGCTGCCCGTCCGGGATCAGCTGGCAGGAGCTGTCGGGCCCTCGGGGCTCAGCGCTAGCGTCGGTCATGTCACTTGTCCCCTCACTTTACGTCAGGTGTGGCTACATGACCTGCCGTCCCCGATGACACATGACATGTCCAGGCAGAAGCCTCAAAGGCCAGTGTCCACTTGACCTCGTGCCCTTTCTGCCTCTGAGGTCGTGGGAGCACCAGGGGTTGGAGTCTCCTGGCTGGCTGACTTTGGGAGGCCCTCGTCTGCCCCAGGAGCCTCCGTGGGAGCCTTTGATTTTGACCCCAGGATACACGATTTTCCCAGAGTGGAGAGGGGCCCCAGGGCACCAACTGCAACAGTTCATTGCCTTTTGCCAACAAGCTGTGACCACCAGGAAGGTACCCACACAGAGTAGTGTGCCCATGGCCTTGGAGGGAGCAGGGCCAGGCAGTCTCTTGGACCTGGAGGAGTGTGCTGTTCGGGGTCCCCACAGGTACGCTGGGAACTGCAGAGGGTCTGCAGTGACCAGTCTCTCCTTTTTACCCAAAGGGCATTTGCAGTGTCTCTTAACATTTTTCCCAGCAGTTTTATTACAGAGGTTGGCATTCGTTGGCACAGCCAAAGGTAAAAACGCAGAGCAGATGCCATCCTGGGTGTGAAGAAACCTCTGTGGGGAAAAGGGTGGCTTTTGTCTCTGCCCATACAATATCAGGAGGTCACAGGGCTTCACCCGCTCTTTGCGGCTTGGAAGGACTGTGACGCAGGTTGACTGTGACTAAATCCAGCGTGTGGTGTCTTTTCTCCCCAGACACCAGCCGAGATCGTCAAAGACGCTGAAGAGACAAACAGACACACTGATTTTGAAGGCAACAGGGTGAGTTAATTCCCCATTTGTTTTGTACCGCCCAGCCTGAGTCTACGGCACCCCCTCATCCTTGTAACGCGCTGGGTGGCGCGCCCATTGGATGGGACAAGGGTTGGAGAGCCAAGTCACCCCAGGGTAGAGTCGTTCGACCAGAGTGTGTGTCTTCCGGGCGGGCTGTACTCACCTCAGGTCTCCTGTGTGTCAGAAATTGCAGGCGTAGAGTTCATGGTTCCACACGAATCCTAATTGCCCTTTGCTGTATTTCCGGTCACAGACTGAAGAGCTTTTCCCCCAATAACTCTCAAGGTGCATGTTTAGAAGGGAGGTGTGGGGGGCTCCATTGTTCTGAGCGCCCCGGGCGTCGGTTTTGCAGGGTGTAATGCCAAGTCTTGGCTGAGGCTGCGTGTGGCACAGGCTGTGTGGGGCAGCGTGAGCTAGCTCAGAGCGCTCTGCGTGGTCTGGATTTCCTCTTTCCGGTCCAGGTGCTTCAGATCTGCCATCGGTGCACGCAGCCTGTGTCCTCCTGTAGTAAGTGGTGAGATCACGTGACTGATCTGTATGAAATGTGCGTCCTGGGAAAACAAAAAGGATGCCCTTCTATTTTAACTTTTTTAATCGAGAGATATTTGACAACTAAAGACTGTCTATTTTTAAGGTGCACAATTTGATATATCAAATTGTTATCGATTGTGAAATGATCACCATAATCCAGCTGATCAACAGAGACGTGTGTGTGTGGTGAGAACATTCAAGACAAAATTCTCTTTAAATGTACAGTCTGTGGAGCTGAGAAACAGATTTTGGGAATTTGTTTCAAAAATTCTATCCCTAGATTTTTTTCAAGGTGGCTTCTTCTTAAATTCTTGGTCCCAGGCAGGAGGTTGTGTAACACATGTGGGGTATCAAGTCTGAGCGTGTTCTGATGACAGAATATGAGCCAATCCGCAGTGTGATGGCCCTGCAGGCAACTGTCTCCTGCTCTGAAACTTACCCCGCATTCTGGGCTCCATGCATGGGAAGGGGGAGCAGTGACTCCAAGGTGGCGGACTGTGGGGTGCTGGAGCCAGAGTTGGCCCCTGGTTCTTGCACGTCGTAGAAAGGGGCATTTGTGGGAAAGGACGTGGGTCCTCAGGAAGCTGGTTCAGGTTTTTCAACCTGAGCAAGTTTATGATCTGAAACAGACAGCTAGAGGTAATAATCTTTCAAATGATCTTTTTTCCTTCCTTACAGTCTTAACTATTTCTGACCAGGAGGCAGCATTCAGGGAAAGACACACTGTGTCCAGACCCTTAGGGAAGCCTTTCAGATGCAGGTGGCGGGTATTACGAGGATGCTCATGGCGGGTGACGAGTGTAAGGCTGTGTCTGGGGCGGGAGGGCGTCTGTCCCAGGGCCCTGGGTGACCAGGGGCCAAGGGTCCCCTGTTTGCGCTAGGGCCCTGGAGGAAAGGGTGCTGTTAGGATCAAGTCGCGGAGTAACAGAATGTCGCAGTTTAATGGGAACACGGCATCCGTGTTTCGTCTGCACTGAGTTTGTACCGTCGCCTGGAGGTCTGCACACTGTCGGAAGCCATCTCTGCCTTACTGACTTGTTCTGCAGATACATCTCCTCGGGCCTCTGGGGGCAGCTTGTGCTTTAGCAGCTGACTTCAGGCAGGAGACCATTGCTTGGCACGTATCAAAGTGACTTTCTCAGTGCCAGCAGTATCACTGGGGTAACGGCAAACACAAGCACCTCGCTTGTTCATATCTGGGCTAAGGACCTGAGCTTTGGGGCAGGAAGGTGATAAGGAGCCCAAACAGGATGACTTAAGTCGGGCAGAAGGGCTGGATGGGGCCGACGCATCTCCACGGAGCTCTGCCTGGGGGGCGGGCACGGTGCTGGGACTCTCACACCAGCTCAGCCACACGTCGCTCTTCCAGGTGGCATCAGCCCCGCTTTATAGACTCAAACCCAGTGAGACAGAGAGACGTGAGCGAGTCTACCATGCCGGCAGCCAGGAAGCAGGGTGCTGGGCTCTGAACCCTGTTTCGATCGCTCTACAGTTGGCCTCTCCTGCTCCCCAGGGAGCGGGTTGGCTGCGTCCTGCCCCTCGGAGGGCCCACTCCCTGCACCGGGCTTCCAGGACGGGCGCTGTGTGGCGCTGGGTGCTGGCTTACTCGTGTGTGAGGCTGCGGATGTTTCAGTCCTGTTTGGTGCTCACGACTCGTCTCGGCTCCAGCACGAGATGATCAAAAACCCCACTGGTGTGGAAGGCCTCTGAGGTTGAAGGTTGTCACCCCGGAAATCTAGCCCGTGTTCTTATGGGATCACAAACAGAGCAAGCATCGTATAAGCATTGCAGTAGCTAGTAACGCTAATGAGAAGAAATAATACTCCACACTTCCTGGCCAAGAGGCTGTGTGATCTATCTGCTCTCAGTGGACTGGGTTTTTTCTTGGCATTGCATTTGTCTGTTCATTTGAAAAATCGACCTTGTAATGTTTATTTGACGTTTTGGATATATAGGTTTCTGGCTTGATCACCCTCCCCAAACTGATGGTGAAATCCTGAGGGGCTGATATGCATCCTTTATGGTGTCTAGGACAGTGTCTTATACACAGTAGGTGCTTCATAAATTCGATGAAATTGTTTCACCTTGCCTGTGACTCAGTTGCTTAAACCGAACTGTGTGATCCTGGGATAAAATGGTAATGACCGTGCTAAGCTGTAGGATAGCATATTGTTATGAACAAAACACAAGAAAAGCTATGACCAACCTAGACAGCATATTAAAAAGCAGAGATATTACTTTACCAACAAAGGTCCGTCTAGTCAAAGCTATGGTTTTTCCAGTAGTCATGTGTGGACGTGAGAGTTGGACTAAAAAGAAAGGTGAGTGCTGAAGAATTGATGCTTTTGAACTGTGGTGTTGGAGAAGACTCTTGAGAGTCCCTTGGACTGCAAGGAGATCCAACCAGTCCATCCTAAAGGAGATCAGTCTTGAATATTCATTGGAAGGACTGATGTTGAAACTGAAGCTCCAGTACCTTGGCCCACCTGATGAGAGGAACTGACTCATTGGAAAAGACCCTGATGCTGGGAAAGATTGAGGGCAGGAGGAGAAGGGGATGACAGAGGATGAGATGGTTGGATGGCATCACCGATGTGATGGACATGAGTTTGAATTGGCTCCCAGAGTTAGTGATGGAAAGGAAGCCTGGAGTGCTGCAGTCCATGGGGTCAGAAAGAGTTGGACCCAACTGAGTGACTGAACTGAACTGATGAACAATATTTAGAAATATAGATTATGTTTCTGATGTTGGATCACAAGGGTTTCTATTTCATTTTATTGAAAATTTTTAGGATAAAGCATATTAATATATAGCATGAGACTTGCTGTTTTGACTGTTTATTTTCCTGTACTTAATTCATCATACCAGTAAGTTCAGGGATGTGAAGTATGTTAGCAGTGTAGCACAGCTACATCCTTAGGATGCTTTAAAAATGTTAGTTACAGTCAGGACAACTTTGCCCACACCTGACACTTTAAAAATATTTTCCTTCTTAAAAAGTTGGGATCTTATCAATGTTAATTAGCTAATTTGGAAAACTCTTCTGTGAATTTATAAAGATGATGTGTGTACTTTCCCCCCTTTATCTATCTCAAGCTGTGTTCCTGACACATGTTTTTAATTAAATTGGGTGCTTGAGAACCATCAGAATCGAGGAGGGCTGCGATCTCTCCCGTCCTCGTGGCTGATTTGTTTGGCTCCATCCACCATAAGGCATTTCATGAGCAGGCAGCACTCATAAGTGCTGCCTGCTAAGTTTGTAAAACATTGTCTAAAAGTTTAGAAAGATTCAGTCCCTTTCCAAAGGAATGTGAAGATGAAGTCACAGACCATGTGTTTAGGGCTCTCTGGCCTGGCAGGAATTCTGCACCCTGGGAAGAGTTCAGAGTGGTCTGCAGGCAGGTTCGCACAGGAATTGTTCAGCCTCTGGGACTCTAAGCCTTTATATCTAACTCTGAGTTATGGATAATCAACCTTTTAATTGATTTTTTAAAAGTTTTTCCTGCCTTCAAAAGGGTTATCTGTTTAAATATGTCCTGGGTAATTTTGTGTATCCATGGAGTGGGGAGGGAGACAGGTTGACGTTAATATTTTGGGTGCTCTCCATGGAGGTTATTCTGGCACTTTCTACTGCCCTTTGGCCACTTGATTCGAAGAGCCAACTCATTGGAAAAGACCCTGATGCTGGGAAAGACTGAAGGCAGGAGGAGAAGGGGACGACAGAGGATGAGATGGTTGGATGGCGTCACCTACTCGATGGGCATGTGTTTGAGCAAGCTCCGGGAGTTGGTGAAGGACAGGGAGGCCTGGCGTGCTGCAGTCCATGGATCACAAAGAGCTGGACAAGTTGTATCTGAACAACACAATGAACTGAACAACAACCTCATCACCGCCATTTCAAGTTTCTCCCACCCTCCAAGGCTCCTTACTAAAACCAACATCCTCATTAAGCTTTTTGGGTCCTTCAGCAAGAGCTGGTGGCTCTTCCTCCATGACCCCCAGTGGTGTTTTGCTTGTATTTCTCACACCATCTGAATCACAGGTCGGCTCTTCTTAGAGTTATTTGAGTGCTTCTGCTGTGTCCTCTGACAGTAAGTTTTGTGAAGACTTTATTTTACTATATTCTTAACAACTCTCACATCGCCCGGCAGGCAGGAGCAACTGGTCTTGAATCTGATTGAGAACCTTGAGCACAGGAGATGCCTATTGTCTAGTTGGCCTAGAGGCGGGGCTGTGGCAAAGCTGGGGCCAAGAAGTGATTCCCAACAGAGAGAACTACAAATGAAGCCAGATATGCAGTGAGTCTCCAGAGACTACATCTTAAGAAGTCATCTAAGCCTTGACCTTTCTCTACATGAAAATTAAATCCTCTTCGGAAAATACCATAAAGTCAAAAGTCAGCCAAAATATGGAAGAAACTATTTGCAAGGCAAATTTTATTAATTTACAAAGAGTTCATTAGGTCATTAATATAAGCCCATAAAAGAAAGGTAAATGAGACAGGAAATTCACAGGGAAGAATACAAATCAATGAAAGATGTAAGAAAATATATCCACATTATTCCTATTTAAAGAAATACAAACAAGAAATGGTGAGTTTATTTTAAAAATCAGGTTGACAGTTTCCAGGGCTGGGATGATGCAGGGAGGTTGAAATGCTTCTTAACAGGGTCAAAGGTAGATGGTGCAGCCTTTTGGGAAGGGAATTTTGCTCTTCCTATAAAAATTAACTCTGCACATTTTTAAATCATCATTCCCATAGCTAGAAATATCTCACAGATATACTCATAAATAAATCCCACAGATATAATATACTCAGAAATAGAAACAAAAGAGATATTCATCCTTTGGGGTTGGTTGATTAATTTACGCTTCATCCATACAATGGAAAACACTGCAGCTGTAAAAACAGTAAGACAGACACGTGTGTACTGAGGTTGGGGGCTCCAGAATATTATATTAGGTGAAAAAAATCAAGGTGCAACTGGGCATATAATGTTCTGTATTTTGTGTTAAAATATGTAGCAAGGGGCACACAAAAATAAAGAGTTTAGAGTGGGGAAGGGGTAGCGCTGACCAAACGGAAGGGAAAGAGGATCCCAGCAGTGGTAGCCAGGGTGGTCAAGGCTTAGACCCAGCCCCCGAGTGATACTTAGAACAGGAAAGAATCTGACCCAACCGGGAAGGTGAGAGGAGTTTGGGAGATTAAGGATGTATTTGACAATATCCTTCTTGCAGATAGTTGATTCTTATATTTATTTTTTTAACAATAGGAAAAAGAAGATGAAAATCTTTATGAAGATAATGAAAGGAAGGTTTGTATCAACAGATTCTGTAGTTTTGTGTTTCCTATTCTGAAGACATACCTAACAAGATAATCAAAGGATTCCCAAACCTTGTCAGGTGCTTCTTAGAATATAACATCTGCGTCTCCATCATCCACCATAGCTCTGTTCTCTAGAGGCAGAAAACCAACTCAGAGGAAAGGAAATGTGAAGACATTTCAAGCAGGTGGATGGATCCGCTGTAAAAGCAAATAAAAACAGGGGAGGGAAGACTCCTAATTTAGGGTCATGTATCAGGAGATGCCTCCCCCCTACCCCAAGTTATCTGCCTTCAGACACCCGGAGACACCCCCCTGGGTTGTCCAGGGAGCCAGGAATGCTCCGCACTGTCAGGCTCAGGATGAACGTGTCCACAGGCTGGGGACATCAGGGGAGGAAGGGCTCCCAAACCACGAGGCTCACGGCCCCTGGGAAAGCAGGGCTCTGGCCGAGCAGCTGGCCCCACGTGGCGGGCGATGGCGCGTCCGGTTCCATGGCGTTCCTCTCCAGTAGCTGTGTCCTAGGTAGAGTCAAGGTCTCCTCGTTATTTGTTAAATGATTACATGATCATAATGATTTTCGTCTGAGTACATAAGAATTTATTTACCTATTCCTAAGTTCGCTTAGTCTCCTCATCACTCCATAAAAAAAATACCTGAGCCATAAATAGTAATACTTTGGGCCATAAATACTAATATTTGGGAAGGTACCTAATCAAAACCAGCACCTGGAAGCCACCTGAACTTTGACATCACATCAGCTCATCCATCACTCACCCTGTGTGACCTTGGGAAGACCCCTTGACGTTTCAGAGTCTGTTTCCTCTGCTGCAAGTCTGTTGTTCAGAAGTTTATCACCAAATTAACCTCCAGGATTAGTGAATATGTGGATAAAATATGCTCGAGGCTACGCTTTTTATGTATATGAGTAGAAATAGCCAATTGTGGGAGAATCCTGACAGCTTCGGGGAGAGGGCGCACATGAGCTGCAGTTCCATGTGTGAACATATTTCTACAAGCAGCCGAGTTAGAGGGCACCAGACTCCAGTTTTGATGTTTCTGTTAATTAGCAAGTGCCCTTTGTTAAGTAATTTTCCCTCTCTGAACCCCATTCGTTCAATCGACGATTATCGTACATTTACAGGTTTACTTTCCTCGAAAGAATCAATTGTGAGAGTGGATTTGAAAGTTCTTGAAAAGTATATTTATATTTAAAATGAGGTTTATGCGATTTATGTTGAAGCTAAATAATGAAAGCACATGTTTTCCAGTTGGAAGTGGGCACTGGGTTTTCCCTCTCTTAGCTCTCTCATTAAAAGCAGTGTGATCGGTTTTGTCCAGCATTCTGTCCTTTGGAATGTCCTTAGGGAAGACCCCTCAGTGACCAGCCTGTGCAGAAAAGATCACATTGTGTGTTCACCCTGATGTCCCCGAAAACTGAAGTCACATCCACTTGGCTTTCAGTGTCCGGTGATTCTCTGGGAAATTTACCATTCATTTGGTGTAGGTGTTACTTGCTCTTTTAATCAGAATGTTTAACCAAACACAGTGGATGAAGAATGCAGACCTTGAACGTGTATAAACTGTGTCCTGAACACAATTTCACTTCCCTGAGCCCCAGCTTCTTTGTTTGTAAAGTTGGGAATTTTTAACCTGTGAAGTCAGTATGGAGATTAGAATTATTCTTAAAAAGCCTGACACAGTGGGTTGAGAGTTAATTATAGCAGTCATTACTGCTATTCTCCAGTCTCATTGTGGTTTCTAGCAGAGGTTTCAAGTCCTTGGAAGTGGGAATTTGACTTTATATTTTCATTTTTGTCAGCATCAGGCATATACAATGCCTTACTCATGCTGCTGCTGCTAAGTCGCTTCAGTCGTGTCCGACTCTGTGCGACCCCACAGACGGCAGCCCATTAGGATCCCCCGTCCCTGGGATTCTCCAGGTGAGAACACGAGTGGGTTGCCATTTCCTTTTCCAATGCATGAAAGTGAAAGTGAAGTCGCTCAGTCGTGTCCGACTCTTAGCGACCCCATGGACTGCAGCCTACCAGGCTCCTCTGTCCATGGGATTTTCCAGGCAAGAGTACTGGAGTGGGGTGCCATTGCCTTCTCCATCCTTACTCATAGTTAGCATTAATTGTATTTTTAAATTGAATCTTCTTCTATGCTATCTCATGTTTTAAAATTAAGAATACTTTACAAAACTATAAAGAGTTGAGTATTCTTGTAGAATTATTAGCAGATACTAATAAAAAAAAAGTGAAATCATTGAATTCCTGTTTAGAATCTGTTTTCACTTTTGTGTATATTCTTAAGACTATTTTCCGTTTATTTTTTTATGTAGCATATTAAAGGAACCATGATTCTGCTGATAATAGAAAAGTATTATTTTAACAAGTACTATGAATCAGTATTGAGGATATTATCAGAATTTACTTTATTTTCCAATATACTTCAGAATGGTGATTTTATTTATTTGGAATAAATACAAACATTTTGAGCAAAGCTGCCATTCACATAAAAAGAATACCCTGCCCCCACAAAATGACAGACGAATCAGGTGCTTGTATGGAATCCTTCCAGAGCAACGTTGGTTTCACTTCTTGGGTATCATCTTGGGTGTCATTTG
Source organism: Bubalus kerabau (assembly GCF_029407905.1). Lineage (NCBI taxonomy): Eukaryota > Metazoa > Chordata > Mammalia > Artiodactyla > Bovidae > Bubalus > Bubalus kerabau. The sequence goes on along the minus strand of NC_073627.1, from coordinate 180,628,621 downwards.
TTTTGATCAGTTAATTTCACACCAGCAGTTTTACTTCTCTTTTACTAGAATAAATGTTCTATTGATTTCTCACTGGATATATATGTGATTATAAAGAAATATTAGTGTTAGGGAAGTACAGTCAACCCTTGAACTGCAGGGGTCTATTTACATGCGGGTCTGTTCAGTAGTAAATATCCCCCCACTGCAGGAGCCCCGTGCTCATTTGCAGCTGCGGGTGTGGACCCTCGGATGGGGAGGGACCCCCTATGTGAAGGGCCAACTACTAGTTACGCTCGGATTTTTATCTGCATCAGGAATGGCCCCCTGAGCCCCACTCCAAGGGTCAACTCTAAATGGATAGAATAGTTTATCCAGTAATACATTAAAAATGGAAACTGAAGTTTAAAACTTTAAGTAGTCGTGAAATCACTCTGGTCTGTCCTGTGTCGGCTGATAATAACTGAAACCAAACCCCGGCAAAGGCACTCGGACGCCCTGGCGTGCAGGTCGGTGGTCTGGTTTGTTTCTGCTCCATAGGACGTGATCAGAACACATGACCCCTCTTGACCGACAGCCATCCAGACTGGCTGCCACAGGACAGGTTCTAGGTGCAAAGCATGAAAGAAGATAAATGATAATTGTGAAAAGTTTTCCAAAGGCTTCAAAAATCAAGTATACTTTGATAATAAGTGTGCTATCCATCATAAAACACTTCCTAGATAAGATTTTTAGCACATATATTCATTGATTTATGAGATGTTTCATCACATAAAACATATGAGATGTAGAGGTGCATTTTGTATGTTTTATGACAACGTTATATGTGGGCTTCCCTGGTAGCTCAGCTGGTAGAGAATCTGCCTGCAATGCAGGAGACCCCCCTTTGATCCCTGGGTTGGGAAGATCCCCTGGAAAAGGGAATGGCTACCCACTCCAGTATTCCAGCCTGGAGAATTCCATGCGCTGTATAGTCCATGGAGTCGCAAAGAGTCGGACACGACTGAGCGACTTTCACTTTCACTATGTATGACTAGATCAAGTTGAAGTCCCTTCAAATGTGTGTTAAAGGCAAAGCTGGACCAGACCTCAAAACCTGTGGAGCATTAAGTGCTGTCAACGTGATGGAAAAATAGCAGATTTTGTCTGACTTTAACGCATTTGTAATTTAGCCCATTGGAAAAGCAAGAGTGAAACAGTACCCAGCAACGCATAAATAGAGCTCACATCTATTTAAATTTATTCCTTGGGGTGTTGCTTGTTCTGTTAAAATCTTGATGTTTATAAATTGGAACATTTAGGACACAAGCCTAAACTGGGAATCTGCTGTCTGGGGTCTGATTTGAGAAGGCAGCACTGAGGGTCATTTTGTCTGTAGGTTACTGCCCTAGGCTGGAATTAATGGAAGCTCGTCAAGGGCAAGGCTTGGATTCTGCACGTGCAGTGGACTTTAGAGTTTAATCTTCTTGTCCAAAAATGTTCTGTTAATAGTGTTCTGTTAGTAGTGTTGAACTAGAAGCAGTGCCCTGGAGAAGGCAGTGGCGCCCCACTCCAGTACTCTTGCCTTGAAAATTCCATGGACGGAGGACCCTGGTGGGCTGCAGTCCATGGGGTCCCGAAGAGTCGGACACGACTGAGCGACTTCACTTTCACTTTTCACTTTCATGCATTGGAAAAGGAAATGGCAACCCACTCCAGTGTTCTTGCCTGGAGAATCCCAGGGATGGGGGACCCTGGTGGGCTGCCGTCTATGGGGTCGCACAGAGTCGGACACGACTGAAGCGACTTAGCAGCAGCAGCAGCAGATAAATGTTTTGTGCTTTTTTTTTTTTTAAAGAGTCGTGTTCAGTTTTGCATTTTGGTTTTCTTGTTATTATGACTCCACAGTAAATAATGTTGTGGATCAAATCCTCCTAGGATGAGGGGTTTTGAAAGAAATGTTGTGTGTAGCTCTGCTTTACGTGGGCTGCGTGGGCTGATGAGATCAGATCAGAAAAGTAACTTGATAAGTTTCTAACTGTAAAATGAGTAATAAGACAGAAACACCTTTAAAAAATCAAGTAGCAGTTTCTCTCCATTGGCATAAATCACATATAAGTGATTGAATACACTTAACAAGTGCTGGGCTCAGAACGTGAGGCATTTCCCATTACCTGCAGCTACTGATGAAAACACATTTGAAGCATCTTGCTGAAATAAAATGCACAGTGAATCCAAAACAGTAACTTACCCTTGTTATCTGCTTTATCAGGCAATTGGCAGAGGGATTTCATTTAATTCCCTTTGCCAGAAATGCCAATAAAGCTGGGGAGTGTTTGATCTCTCGTTGTCTCTGACTCAGGATTTTTGTGACCAAATGAATTGATTTTTGAAATTCGTTGCCTGCCCCGTGTCTTTACCATTTTTCCCCTTGTATTATTTTATAGCACTTTGTCACTATAGCTGAGTGTTTTATCCCTCCCCTAAGAGGCAAGGTTAGCACTGAGCAGCAGTGGAGTTTCAAAGGCTAAGTGTAAGTCACCAGTGCTAATTGGGCTTTGGTGAACTAAAAGATTTAGAGAATTACAGCTTCAGAAAAATAAAGCTTGGATTCCTCTATACATAGGAGGTTCCTCTGGATTCAAGCAGAAAGAGAAATGTTCACTGTTGAATAAAAATGCTTTATCTTCATCCCAGCTGCAGGCATATATTCTGTGAAATGCTCTGCGTTATTGAAGCGGAGGTATTGAATTAATGTTTGATAACAAAACAGACACAGATGAACTGATCTGTCTTTTCACATGGTGGGCTCCCTCCAAACACTTTTGTTGAGTTTATGCCACTGTTAGAAATGATGGTTAGGGACCTGACTTACTTTTAATTATGAGAATTATTAGTATGTGGTCCATCTACAATGTTTCTGTAAGGGACCAAAAAACCTAGGATTTAGACCTGTGTAATGTAGACAGGGCCATACATATAATTTTTGGAAGCAAAAAGTAACATTTAAAATTTTCATTTCTGAGAAAGCTTTATTGGCTGCTTGTACCAACCACTTTCTGGAAAGATGCTTGTAGGTGAATTCAGAACTTAGCTGCCAGAAATTAATAGCCATATTTTGGAAGAAAAACTATCTTTTCCATGAGTAGTTTTAGTGGGAAGAAAATCAGAAACATGAAGAGGAGAGGGGCTGGAAGGTCCACAGGAACGTTGAATTGACAAATGAGATTGTTTGGGGCGCTTTGTCTTGATTCCATGAATTTTCTGTGGTCCTGGCAGCTTTTCCCTGAGAGAGAGCTAAGATAAGAAGTAGCCGGGTCCTTGGGATTCAAAGCTGAGGTTTACTGTTGAGCTCACACAGAGTTACTACCCACGAGACCGTGTAATAGTGGTTCAAGTCAAGGCATGTTTCTTATTTATTCATTTTCAGGGTTTGTCTATATTGATATTTGAAGGAGAGGAGTCCGTGGCAGGGCAAAAATCAGTTCTATAAGTAACGGTCACATTTCTGCTTGTGAATAAAATGAGTAGGAAAAGACAGGCTATTTGGAAGTTGTAAAATATCAGAAAATGGGTTTCCACCTTACACTCAATACTGCACCTCACAAATCGGTGAGGACTACAGGCACAGAACACGTGTGCATGTCAGCAATCTCTGTGTTGATCTGAATGCAGTGAAATGCTCTCCCGAGCACCTTTCCCCCCATCCTCAGCGTTGGAAGCCCGTGTGACATTCAGTGTTCTCTGTCAGCACCATCCAAACACGCATCACAAAGTCTACACACTCGTACCTGGTAAATAAACCCGTGTTAGACCAGCCACTGACTTCCCGTTCTAGCCATCTGTCCGTGGAATATACTGGGTCTAAAGACCCTGATGCTGGGAAAGATTGAGGGCAGGAGGAGAAGAGGATGACAGAGGATGAGATGGTTGGATGGCATCACCGACTCAATGGACAGGAGTTTGAGTAAACCCTGGAGTTGGTGATGGACAGGGAGGCCTGGCGTGCTGCAGTCCATGGGGTCGCAAAGAGTCGGACACGACTGAGTGACTGAACTGAACTGTTGGGACCTTCAAATGCTGGTTGAGAGGCTCCCCCCTCCACAATAATTGTTCTCCAGTCTTTCCTTCTACTGAGGAGGAAATAGAAACATCTCTTTGCTTCTTTCAATACCATACTGTTTGGTAATTTCCCTATCACAGTAGAAACATCTTACAGCAATTTCAAATCGCCAGTGAGGAAGCGCTACACGTTCAGTGTCTGTTCAGGTGTAAGAGACTCTGCGGTGTTCAGGCACAGGAAGATGCTCTAAGATTCAGACTTGTCACCCGATTCATGAATCACTGCTCTGTTGAGTCTGGCCCGGAGACTGCGGGCTTGGGGAGGGGGAGCTAGTGGATGGGAAGAGGGTTAGGCTTGCTTTGTTTTTAAATGTACTTATTTATTCATCTGTGTCAGGTCTGTGGGGCTTCTCAGGTGGCACTAGTGAGAAAGAACCTGCCTGCCAAAGCAGAAGATGTAAGAGATGTAGGTTCAATCCCTGGCTCAGGGAAACTCACTGGAGAGGAAATCACAACCCACTTCAGTGTTCCTGACTGGAGCATCCCATGGACAGAGGAGCCTGTGGGCTACAGTTCTGGAGTGTAGACCCGGACACGACTGCAGCAACTTCACACGTGCACGCACCGGGTCTTATGTGCGGCGCGAGGGGTCTCTACTCCGTCATGCAGCATATTTGCCGTGGGGCCGGGTTCTCTAGTTGCGGCGCCTGGGCTCTGGGGCACGAGAGCCTAGTGGTCGTAGTGTGCAGACTACTGCATGTGGGATCTTAGTATCTTGACCAGGGAGTGAACCCACAGTCCCTGAATTGGAAGGCGGATTCTTAACCACCAGACAACCAGGGAAGTACTTAGAACTGTATTTTTAGTGCAAAGTTTCTCTTCTTGCTTGCTGTATTTAAGAATGTGTAATTAAAACTAAAGAATCATATTTAAAAAGTAACAAAAAGCTGTCTTGATCGGTGAAGCTGGTGACTTCTTTTTCCTAATTCTAGTTTGGAAATTCTCCTTGCAAATGGTGAGCTTGAAAACTGCGACTGAGTTTATTTTCAGTCTTGGAGATGTGATGTGTAAAGTGGTAATGGACTCAGGGCTCCACTATTCAACTTAACGCACAAGCATCTATTGTTTATAATATGCTGAGTGAATTAAGTGGTACTGTATCAGATTTTGATTTGATTTGGTACTTTAGGGTGGTGGGTCTCAAACTTATTCTCAGGACCCCTTGATATGCTTCAATAATTGGGGTCTGCAAAGACCTGTGTTTACGTCTGTCAGTAGTTACTATATTGCAGTCCCACCAACAGTGTGTGAGGTTCTCTTTTCTCCAGAGCCTTACCAAAATTTGTTATTTATGTCTTTTTGATGTTAGCCATGCTGACAGCTGTAAGGTGACATTTCACTGTGACTTTGAGTTTCATTTCCCCGGTGACTAGCGATGCTGAGCATCTTTTCATGGGTCTGTCGGCAGTTGCTCCTGTTTTGACCATTGGTGTTCCTTCAGCTTGGTTCCTGTGTTCCTTTGACATGTCCCTTTGATGAGTTTTGTTAAGAACTCTTTGTTTCTATTGCTGCAGGTGTCTCCTTGCTCATCTTGTGTTGTCTGCCTTGGCATCCCGTTTATCTAAGGAGCCCTGGTTGTACGCCCTCACACTCGGTGGCACTCTCTGAGACTCCTGGCTGAAATCCGCTTGCCCTCTGTCCCGTTCTCTTCCTCCTGGGCTCTGCTCTAGGGAAGCCGGCGCTCTGTCCTTTCTCTCCTGGAGGAGTCTGACTGTCCTGAGATTCCAGCCTGGTTGTTGCCCTGTGATCCCACCTCTCCCATGAGTTCATGGTTGTAATTCTGTGGATGATCTGACTTTTTCTTGTTGTTAGGATGGGAGCGATTCTCTTTGCAGCTCTTTACATTCCAAGGGGAACCCGGGCCATTCTGATGTGGGGGATGTTTGAAAGGACAGGATGGTCATGGAAAGCAGTTACACTTGGGAATTAGTGTGAACTGGGTCCATAGGTCCTGGTCTCCAGTATGGAGTCCAACAGAGAAGGGCTGGACCCTGAAGCTGGACTATGGGAACTTATCTGGTCCAGGGTGACCTGTGGGCTTCCTTGATCTTGGTCTGGGCTCCCAGGCCAGGCCAGAGTAAGGCCGGCCCATGATGGACCATGGAGAGGTGGGCAGCCTTCCAGCACAGGCTGTGTGGTTTGGCATGTCACTGTTTTGCGTGTGTGACAACCTCTGGCGGGCTGACCTTTGTTGCAAACGTCAGTTCTCAGCATCCAGTTGTAGCTGAATGTTCCAGTCCCAAGGGCTCTTGCTTATGTTCAGAGAACAAAACTTCAGCTGCTAACACTGACGGTTTCTATTTCAGGAAAACAATTCACGAATGTCTTTTAAGAAAAAGTTTCCTTTAAGACACAACACAAAGAAAAAAGGTATGTCATGTAGATGTTGAAGAAATAGAAATGTGTATATTCTGTAATAATTCAGCCATGTGCGGGGATGCTGTAAGACCCTGTTATAAACAGCTAGTCAGATTTGTCTCCTGAAACATAGTTAAAATATGCATGAAACACTCAACAGAGCAAAGGTCTTATGTCCTGCCCCCATAAAGCCTCATAATAATAACACCACCAAATTAGAAATTCCTTTTATAATTTCTTCCATACCTATTCATTAATGATCATAAAGGTTTATATTTGTAGTTTTAAAAGCAGTTTACAATAGATTTTCCTGTCCACGCCTTCTAGTATAGCGTATCAACCATGAGGAGCAGGAAATGATGTATCACAGTATTAAATGATGCAGTGTGTTGCAGACTGTGAGGATGGATGTGTTCGTAACCACTTGTCTTTTATCATGTAAGTTGGGTATTTTATGGAAGAGGAAACTGAGGCATAGACAGGGAGCATGCTTCCTAGGGTTGCACAGTGACTTCCTAGGTTCCTGAACTTGTAACACTGTAGCCAGAACTCACTCCAGGGTGTGTCTTCCTTTTTTTTTGTTTTAAGTCATTATTGAATTTGTTGAAATATTGCTTCTGTTTTAGGGTTTTGGTTTTCTGGCCTCAAGGCATGCAGGATCTTAATTCCCTGACCAGGGATGAACCCACACCCCCAGCAACGCAGGTGAAGTTTTAACCACTCGACACCCGGGAAGTCCTCAGGGTGTGTCTGCTGAGGTCTGAAGCCTCACGTCTCGGGGTGGGGGTGGAGCCCTACAGTTCACCCCGGGGCTTGAACGCGGCTCAGATCGCCAGCAGCAGCTCTTTCAGTTGTATGCTCTTTCGGTTGGGTTCAGTCGCTCAGTCACGTTTGACTCTTTGCGACCCCATGGACCGCAGCATGCCAGGCCTCCCTGTCCATCACCAACTCCCAGACCTTGTTCAAACTCATGTCCATCGAGTCGGTGATGCCATCCAACCATCTCATCCTCTGTCATCCCCTTCTCCTCCTGCCCTCAATCTTTCCCAGCATCAGGGTCTTTTCCAATGAGTCAGTTCTTCTCATGAGGTGGCCAAACAAAGTATTGGAGTTTCAGCTTCAGCATCAGTCCTCCCAATGAATATTCAGGACTGATTTCCTTCAGGATGGACTAACTTTCCTTTAGGACTGTATGCGCTTCCAGTGTACTTTATTCCCCCTACAAAACACCTGCAGGCTCCTTTCTCTGAAGTGTGGTGATTACAATCCTGTGAGACAATCGTGTCCCGTAAAAGGAGCCAGTAGTCAGGATTATCCAGCTCTGTTGCTCCCCCGCCCTTCCCCTGGGCTCCATGTGTGGGGACCTGTGGTTGTTCCCCTTGAGGAAGGTGGAGGAGGCGTGTTTGCCACAGGAGAGGTTGAAGAGGTCCCCGGTAGCTCATAGGGAGGCAAGTCAGCCGCACTCCCGTCTGGTGGGCAGGGGATCACCTGTCATATCTCAACAGCCGACTTCCTTTAGTGTTTATACGTGGTTTACGTGGTAAAACCTGGTGCCTCTGATGGTAAAGGATCTGCCTGCCAGGCAGGAGACCTGGGCTTGATCCCTGAGTCAGCAGGATTCACTGGAGGAGGAAATGGCAACCCACTCCAGTATTCTTGCCTGGAGAATTCCATTGACAGAGGAGCCTGGTGGGCCACGGTCCATGAGGGTTGCAAAGAGTCAGACTCAACTGAACGATTAACACTAAACGTAGATTAAACCAACCCCGGGGGCAGCCCTTGAAGGGAAAAGAGAGCTGAAGAAACAGTTGGAAGATTTCCCGTGGAAAAGGTGAGCATGGAGTCTTGTCAGGCCCCAAGAGGCAGAGCCGCCAGGAGTCGGAGGGTCCCTAGCGAGGCTGGGTCAGGGGAGGGGCGGTGGTTTCAGGCTCCAAGACAGCAGAGTTTGTTGTGCGGCCTTCCACGCTATTTCTCACCTATAGCCTGGAGGCGCGGCAGGTCCAGGGAGGCCGGGCTCCTCAGCCTGACCCTGTGCTGCGATGTTTTGTTTCAATTTTAAAATTGCATTGTAATTGTCAGTATCTCCACAATCAAAATCTTTCAACCACGATTTCCACTGAATGTGGGGGAATGTCTGCCTTTCCATTTTCTACTCTTCTTGGTAACTTAAGAGAAAAGTCCTCATTCATAAATGCCAGTGAAGTGATCAGAGAAGATATTCTGTTTTCAAGAAGAGAGGTTTTTGTAAAGTGGACCCTAGGTCTTAAAAGGTGGGGGCAGTGTTTACCCTAGAGGGGAGCTGACAGCCACGTGGGCCCCAGGTCACCGCCTAGTGGCCAGAAAGAAACCTGCTGAGCATCACAAGCGTGTCCTTGCAGTTTAAGAGACGTCCCTTAGCTCAAATGGTAAAGGATCTGCCTGCAATGCAAGAGACCAGGGTTCGATCCCCAGGTCAGGAAGATTCTCTGGAGAAGGGAATGGAAACCTACTTCGGTAATCTTGCCTAGAGAATCCCATGGACAGAGAGCCTGGAGGGCTGCAGTTCTTGGGGTTGCAAAGAGTCAGCCACAGCTAAGTGACTCTCACACACCTGCAGTTTAGGGTGTGTCTAAGCCCCTGCTTCTCCTCCTTGCTATTCGATTTTCCACAGAAGAATGCTCACGAGGGGACAGTTCACCCCAGAGAGGCATCTCCATGGACAGAGTCCACCCCATCATCCCTTCCAGTCTTTCTGTGCCCTTTCCATGCAGTCAAGAACCTGTGTACTTGAAAAAAAAATCCCATTAAATGCTGTCGGCTTTTATGGAGCCTTAAGTATATAAAATGTGTATTGAACCATCTGCTGTAACAATAATTTAGAAACATGCATGGATCCCACAATTGCTGCACAGACATCTCCTACCGATTATTATTTTCATTTTAACCACCTTGCCAGGTGACGGTTGTCATTTTACAGAGGAGGAATCAGAGTGATTGCCTGTCTTGTCCTTGGTGGCAGAGGTGATAGTGGAAACAGCAGGGGTTCAAGCAGCTCCACCCGTTTCCCCCTCCCCTCTCTTGCCAGGGAGGTGCTGAGCTGGGTGCTGGGGAGGCAGTGAGCTGGGTGCTGGGGGCGGTGAGCTGGGTCGTGGCTGTGGCTCCGGAAGTAGGGCTTAGGGTGGGCTTGTCTGTAATGCCAGTCCTGAGCCCCCGATGAGGGGGCTGTGAGTGATGTCAGGACCACCCTTCCCCCCCACCCCCCAGTTTGCAAGTGCCTCTGGGCTCTACCTGGGAACTCCGAGGTTCAGGGACAGCCTCAGAGGCCTCTGGGAGGTGTTTCACCCATGCACAGAGCTGCAGGAGATCGCTGTGGCCCCACAGTAAGCTTGGTATAGGGGAAGGGAGTGAGCCTGTTTCGAGCCTCCCTTGGACAGCGCTGGCTGCCTTCCCTCCTGAGCGCTCGTGGCTGTTGGCGCCCATCCCTGCTGTCGGCTCCTGTCATCCGCGCTTCAGAAGCCTCGGAAGCTTGCCGGCTGCCACGCTGTTTCCAAAGCACACAGGCCTCACCTTTTGGGAGAGTTTGCCAGTTTCATTTTTCTAGGAGACTAAGGCAGTTTTAAGTCCCTGAAGTTTAATTCAAAGCAGTAATACTTTTTTTTTTCTCACTAAGAATAACTTTTGGCTGTGCTCCGCTGCAGTTAGTTTTGTTTGTTTTTGAGAACTGGGAAGTGGAGAAGGAATCCAAGAATCAGAAAAAAAATCAATTTTTTCCCATCTGTGATTTCCACCTGCGTTTCTCTGCTTTGGAGCTCGCAGTTCCTGGGGCAGGGTCCCAGGAGCAGCACCATGCTGCCCAGGCCCCAGGCGGCCTGGCTTCTGAATCCCTTGTTGCACAAGTGGGTCTCCTGGCTGTTTGGTTCCCTCGGATGCTGTGAGCTGGAGAACCACGAGCTGTAGCTGGGCAAGGCCAGATGCTCACTCTGCTTAAAGGCTTCATTAGAGGCCTTTTTTTGGGGGGTGGGGTGGGGGTGGAGGCTGTGGTTTTAGTCAATCTGGCACCTTAGAAATGGTTAAAGATGAATTTTTGACATTTTAAAAAAACAGATCGATTAGCTTGGTTCTGTGATGGCCTGTTATTGATTATCATTCAAAGAGCTGCTAACAGTTGGTGAGAGTTTGGGTCCAGGAGACCCAGGAGACAGGATCCTCTGGGTGGAGGGTGGGGACATAGACCCCCCATAGACCCCACTGCCAGGCCTTTTTAAAAAAGGCCTTATTGAATTTGTTACAGCGTGTTGTTGTTCAGTCGCTCCGTCGTGTCCGACTCTTTGCGATGCCAGGCTTGCTTCTGTTTTATGTTTTGATTTTTTGGCCACCAGGCACGTGCGATCTTAGCCCCCTGACTGGGGATCGAACCCACACTGCTTGCAGTCGAAGGGGAAGTCTTAACCCCTGGACCACCAGGGACATCCCGCCTGGCTGTGTGATTAACACAGCTTTAGCGTAAATCCCATGTTGCTGTGCTGTGATTTCCTGAGCGCTCTTTTGACACTCTGCTTTATTTGGTGGGAACATCCCGCTCAAACAAAATGAATCATCCAGGTTTATTCTTTAGTTCTCATGTCTTCTTGTCCCTGGGTAAAGATGGGACTCCCCTGCCATGTGCGGTCCTCATCGGAGCGACCTTGAGCAGAACGGGACTCTGGGTTTTGGGGCTCTCAGCCCTCAGGTCCTCCCACCCCAGAGTGACCGCTTCCGCCGCGCTTGCTACCGGGTGGCCGGTGGATAAGCCTCTGCTCTCGGGGGCTGTCATCAGTTCCTCACAGCGCACAGTGAGGTTGAAGCGCTGACCTGGCTTTCCTTGTGGGTGGAGCCACCTTTTCTTTGAAGACTCTGGCTATTAGTAAACAGGTCTGAGGGTCCAGTGAGCGAAGCAAAAGTCGCTCAGTTGTGTCCGACTCTTTGTGACCCCATGGACTTAGTCCATGGAATTCTCCAGGCCAGAATACTGGAGGGGGTAGTCTTTCCCTTCTCCAGGGGATCTTTCCAACCCAGGGGTTGAACCCAGGGATCGAATCCTGCATTGCAGGCGGATTTTTTTTACCAGCTAAGCCACAGGGAAGCCTGAGTTCTAAATTCCTTTGCTCTGTCTTTCTGCATAGGCTTGTGAGCGCACCCCTGCTTTGTAGGTAAGGAGGTTAGCCACACAGACGATTACTCCACTGAATACACACCTTGTTTTACCCAAGAACGAGGACAGCTGAAAACAAACCAATCACTTCCTGTTGGCTCGGTGGTCCGGGCCCCAACCTTGTGCTGTGAACGCCGCACATCCACCATCACTGCGCATTCTCACCAGTGCGCAGTCCAAAGTCACTAACCAGCTGGTGCTTCCTTCCATTCATCAAAGACCTTGGTTCGGTCCCTGGGTTGGGAAGATCCCCTGGTTACTTGACAGACCTGCTTAGTGATATTCTGTGATCCTTTACTTCGGTGTAAAGTGATGCTTCGGCTTGCTACATGGGACAGAGGACGGTAAGCACTGCCCCTGCATCCAGAGTCTGCTAACAGCCCTGGACCACGGGCTAAGCTGGTCCCGGAGGCAGGGTGTAGCTACTCCAGGGAGGGGAAGTGGGCAGTAGAGTCTCAAGATGTGAACAGCAAAGAGGCTGAGGTTGTTTTAGGGGCGAGGAGGGATAAAGGCCTGGGAACACGCCCACTTCTAGGCATGTGGCAGAGTGAGCAGCCCTCACTCAAGAAGAGGGCTGCTGGAGACCGAGTCCTTGGGAGGGTGTGACTTGGGTCGTCTCTCCTGCAGGGTGCTTTGCAGTATGTGCGCCTCTCAGCCAGCAGTCTACATCATGGAGTTTATCTTGAGGCCATAAAATCAGAGATAAGTGCTTATTTTGTATCTCCAGACGTCATCTAGGTTACAACTTAAAGCAACAAGCGGTGGGTCTATGACTTAAATTTACTTTCATTTTGGGGAGGCCTATTCTCTGTTTTCCAAGTTTTCTGTGATGACCAGCACATGTGAATGTAGAACACAGAATTATTTTAGGAATAAAGACCCTTACCAATTGTAGGAGAGCGCACCATGTTGATCTGTGATTCTTGGTCTCTGGTTGGGTCTTCAGGTCACTGTCAGAGAGTCTGTGAATTCAAACTACTTTCTGATTTGATTTGTAAAAGGGCTTGGTGCTTCCTGGGTGGCTCAATGGTAGACGCGGCTTTGATCCCTGGGTTGGGAAGATCCCCACTCCCACAGTCTTGTCTGGAAAATCCCATGGACAGAGGACCCTGATGGGCTACAGTCCATGGGGTTGCGAAAGAGTCATACACAACTTAACGACTAAAACAACAAGAAAACAGAAAGACTTGGTAAACGTCTTTGCTGATTTATTTAAAAACGTGCCTCGTCACAGAGAAATCAGATGCCTACACAATTGCTACCAAATGCAAAAATTAAATGCCATCTAACTTAGGTTTCTAACTTTCACAAAGTAATTACCCCTTAAACCAAAACATTGGATTCATTTTCACAAATTTGAGCCTGACATCTTAATTCATAACGAGCGGCTGCAGTAGACTCCGGCAGTCTCAAAAATGAGTGGAGATGAAGACAAGATTTTGAAGCAAGTATTGAACAGAGGGCGTAACAGAACGTTCGCGTCACACGACTGCAACACGGGCATCAGGGGGCTTCTTCGGACAAAGGCGGTGGCTTTTCTGATTTCCTCCCGCTGTTGTGCTTCGTGGTGGCCTCTGACCTCCCACGACCGTCCACGAAATCAGCCTTCTCTTGAAAATCTCAGTTCTTATTGCTTTTCCTCTCTGCTCCAACGTTCGGATTCTCTCAGCTGCTGTTGCTGACAGTTTAATCTCTCCAATCATCTCTCCTAACAGCTTCTCCGATTTCTTCCTTTGTGACCGGCAGCTCCCCCAGCTGCTCTCATATGTCTTTTTCCTCTCAACTTGCCAACATGTCAGGTCTGCAGAGCAGCCTCAGTCTAGTTCTTTTTGGCCCCTGAGTTCAATTTAACTGGAGTGCTTATTAGCAAAAATATTTCCGTGTTAATTATGTTAGCGGAAACTTGGCAGGCCGATGTGTTTAGGAGCACATATCTGTAATAGCATGACCGTTTCCATGCCATGTTGATGGGTTGGCAGAGATGCTCATGAACTTTAAAATGCCTGAAATCAAAGCAGAATTGTCAGATGAGAGGCTCAGCGGGTGGATTGGCAGAAGTTTTATTGCATTTATTTACGTTGTGCTTGTGTGTACCAGCACTTTGTAACTCGCAAGTGTTGATGTAAATCTCGTATTTCTAGTTTTAGCATTTTTCATTGGACACTGAATATTATAATTTTCCTCCCCTTTACTGTTGAGGTTTTTGATGAGCAGCTGCCGTGGAAACGGAGCGAGGTTTTCTGGTTGTTGGTGGGGTACATCCGACATGCGCACTTTGTGGTTTGCTGGTCTGGCTGGAGAGCCCCTGGCCCCCTGGGATACCTTGTGTGGAGAGAAGGAAATACCAGCACGTACCCTCCACTGCAGGATGGAGGAGCTAAATAAAAGCAACCTTAACTAAATCTGATCTTTTTCTTAGAGGAAGAGAAGCAAGAAGATCAAAATTCCGTTGCCCCATAGTCTCAGAGCCCACGGCTGGCATGACATTGGTCTGACCTCCTGTGTCATGATGCAGGGTCCTGCTCTCACTGAAAAGGCCCTGAATGCCTCTGCTCGCCTCTGCGTGCTGGCATGCCCCTCGTGCTTTTAGCCTAGGTCTCACACCACCATCTCATAGGATGGAAACCTCTAAGTCGGTGTATTAATATCTGGGTTTTCCTTTCTTTCTTTTTTCAGCATCTCTCAAGAACCTCAGCAAGAATAAGAAAGTGGTTCCGTTTCCTGGTAAGAGAACGGTTATCCTGATGTTTTATGGGGCACCTGTGAGACGGGTCCTTGGCAGTTACCCCCGAAAATGCGTGCACAGCGCCCCTGCTGGGCCACCCCGGAACTTCCATTTGGGGGCAGCGCCTGGCTTGGAACAAAAGCTGACCCTCCTGGGACTGTGCTCTGACCTCTGCAAACCCTCTTTTATATGGCACCATATTTAGGTGGATTGACAAAGGAGGATTTTCACTCAGCAACATAGTCACACTGTCTGTCCGTCAGCCAGCGATTCAGTCCAGGCAGACTTTGCATTGTTGAACTATGCAGTTATTTTAAGATTTCACTGTATTTATAGCATTTTATAAGAAAAAAGGAAAGAAGAGGGGAAAAAAAAGCTTATACTTGGGGTAAGAAGGTGCAGTTTTCAGACAGGAGACTTCGGACAAATATGGAAATTCTTGGGGGCCCTAAAGTGACACGTTTTTAGCCACATTTAGGGGCCTATTGGATTATGGGTTCAATTCTGAAGGGAACCAATACAGAACAAGTGTGCAAGGTCAGAGGCTCCTCAGCGATGATTGCATCTAAGCGGTGACGTGAACGCAGGGGCTTTGAAATGTGTTTTATCACAAATCAATGCAGCACATACATTGCTGTACATGAATGTCTCATGCAGTTTTGTGTTAAAGAGCGTGGTGTTTAAAGAGATGTGTTTTGTGTTTTGTGTTAAAGAGATGTGTTGTTCACATCTCACCTCCATTTTTAATTTTGCACGTTCTAAGTTTATCTGTCTTTAGGGATGCTTTATGTGTGGGGCTGGGCACTGCTGGTCCATTTATTATTTATTCCCTTTTTTTTCATTTATCAAGCATTTTCCAGGTACCTTCCATGTGCCCGGCTGAGCTGAGCACTTGGGGGAAAAAGGTGCCTAGGACACAACCCCTGCCCTCAGGCAGCTGCCCCGTGGGGCCTGGACCCAGCCGAGGTCAGCCCGCCCGCAGGTGCAGGAGGGAGCCTGGAGGGGGCGCTAGGCCGGCTGTGAGTGGAGCGCAGGTGCCCCTTCCTGGGGTTTGCCAAGCACGGTTTCAGCTCCTCCTGCCTCTCACTGCCTCGGCCTTTCATTTTCATATAATCGATTATTACCTCGTGAAGGTTTTTGGTCTTTCTTCTGTAATAATCCCCTCCTTCGTTTTTTCTCTTTAAACTCGTGGTAATAGTAAGTGTCATGTGTCCAGTTTGCCTTCCACATCCGTGGATTCAACCAACTGTGGATCAAAAACATTAGGAAAAAAATTCCAGAAAGTTCCCCAGAGCAAAACTTTGCCAGTGCCGGTGACCGGCATGTAATGTCTAACTGTACTGCGTAACGGCTGCAACATAGCATCTGCACCGTATTAAGCGTCCCGAGAATCGAGACGTGATGTAAAGAACACAGGAGAGCGTGCCTAGGTTGTGTGCAGACACCGTGTCCCGTCACGTGAGGGACCAGACATCCGTGGGGTCCTCAGAACCGCACACACGGAGAGATCAGTGTCCACAGTTCACCATGGCCTTTGACCCCTTATCACCATGATCTGACATTTCTGAAGACCCACGTTCACCTGTTTTTTTTTTCAAGAAAGAAATAACTGAGACCCAGGAGGAGAAGGCAGTCTGTCCAAGATTATTCTGAAAGTAGGTAGACGAACCAGGACTCATGAGTCACTTAAACCATCCTTCATAAAGGAGACAGAACAGTGGGGAGCTGCCCACCCCGAGCTCGGCACCAGGTGCTGAGAGAGTACAGGTGAACTCAGAGCCGCTCTGCCGCTCTCTGGAAGCTCATTGCTCCCGGGTTGGGACGCAGATGGATGCAGACACAGATAGAGGCTTGTGCTGGAGACCCTGGAAATGTCCCGGGGAGAGAGTGGCTGACGTCCGGGGCCAGAGAGAGGATGCGGCGGGAGGTGTTATAAAGGAGGGGGTCGTGCAGGTGGACAGCGAAGGGTCAGGGGGGTCTGCTGGGAGGGGTGGGCAGTGCTGAGAAGGGGGTCAGGGCAAGGGGGCCTTGTGTGCAGGCGTGTGGCGGGGTGGTGGGAGCGGGCGGTGCAGCTGGAGTAGAAGGATGTCAGGGGGCCGTGTGAGGGGAGACACGGGGACACAGGTGCCCTAACCCAGGTCTGCTGTGTCCCCGAGAGCAGGCGGGGCCAGGTGCCGGTAAAGGTATCAGCCCCGAGGCTCAGGGACGCGACCCACCAGTGTTGGCTTCTTGGCTGCCCAAAGCTTGCTGCAGGGTGGAGGCTCTCGAGGGCGTTTCCCCTCCCAGCGCTGACTCAGGGATCTGGGGGCTTCGTGATGCTGCTGCCTTCCAGAGGAGAGGCGAGGCAGGAGGTTACACGAGACCCTCGCCAGCTCAGCCGGGAGCAGGGCTTCACATTCACAGCCTGTGGCCAGACGAGGCCCTAGCCCCCCATCCCAGGTGCGAGCTGGCTGGGAACCATCCGTGGCAGCTGGACGCTAGGGCTGGAGCACAGCTGGGTCCACTGGTCACTGCTGCCATGCCCAGGTGTCACTCTAGGGCCTGGTCTTTGTCCTGTAGATGATGTTAAAGCCGGGAGATGATGTGATCAGGTTCGTGTTTTAAAATCATCACTCTGACAGCAGGAGGCAGGGATGGGAGAGGTAAGAGCGTTACTGTCTGCAACGTCTATTAGATGGCGTGGACTACAGCTGTACGGCCGCACAGGAGAGACAGACTTCATGACCACATGGACCAAACCTGGCCGAGGAAGGGATAAGAGAGATGAGGCTGATGCTGGAGCTGGGCTTTCTGGCTTGGGCTCTGGTGCAAACAAGAGCAGGAGCAGGTTTGGGGGGAAGGAAGGTATCAGGGTTTCAGGCTGTGAGGCGCCTGGCTCCTCCTGGGTTCTGCGAAGCTCCAGCTGAAGGTGTCTTTCCTCAGGCTGTTTCCAGTGGTGGTGTTTTCAGGTTTTAGGAACATCCTCTGCTTTCTGACGACAGAGGGCTTTTACTTCTGTAGGATTCGCTTGGCGTTGGCAAGTGCGGTTTGGCTGCTGGGAGGTTGATAAGCGCACAGGACTCTTCCTGCTCTGCTTGGGTGGTTCTTCATGTGTCGCTGCCTCTTCTGGAGAACAGTGGCTCTGGAGTCTCCTGCACTGATGCTTTCCTTTTAATTTTCATGAACGTGCCTTCCCTCTCTCTGTGACTTAGAAAAAGCAAGTCTTCCAGTGGTTTGTCAACTTTTAAACAATGAATGGATGACATTGCTAAATGAGAGGAAAAGCGATAAAACACGTAAAAGCACTTTGTCAGTGTAATGTCATATGTGAAAACTACTTTCTAATATCATCACTGTCATTTTGAAATCAGTGATATAGTATCAGTGCTTGTTATTTTATGATTTAGATCACGTGGTTTAGATGGCTACTGTGTTTACTGGTGATTTTGTTTTATTTTGTTTACTGAAAACAAGAAAAGGAACCAAATGACATTCTAGAGGAAAAAAATACACCTGTACGACTAGACACCCCAGCTGAGAAAGAAGACCAGAGAGACCCACCAATGGGACAGCAGTCCCAAGGGTCATCACCAAGACAACCAGACGTGAAGCCGGAAAAGCAGGAATCAGTTCAACAGTTGTCCTTGGGGCAACCATCCCAGGAACAGCTGGCTCAGGGAGAAGATGAAGAGCAAGAAATACCATGAAAACAAAGTATCAGCCGTAGCTGTGAAGAACAAAGTCTGAAGCTAGGAAGGATCAAAAGGCAAATGAAAATCACATTAGGCATTTTTTTTTTCACATAATGCTGAAGAGGTATGGCAGTAGGGTATTACAGTTGTGAATTTCATATTTTGGTGCCCAGACATAAAGTTTTCAAACAATGATTAAGACTAAATGTATCTGGAATTCTTTCTTCTGCTCCCTGAGTGTGAAGCTGGGAGGGAGTGGTTGGTGAGATTGAATGGCCTAGATCATCCCTCTTTCTTAGAGCCTCACCCATATCTGGCATTCCAGACTGACTCAGCCATCCCCAAAATGATACAAATTTGCATAGTTATCCATAATTACTTATTTCTATCTAAAAGTGATTTCAGACATAATTATAATACATACTGGGGCTTCCCAGGTGGCGCTAGTGGTAAAGAATCAGCCTGCCAGTGTAAGAGATGCAAAAAAACCTGGATTCGATCCCTATGTTGGGAAGATCCCCTGGAGGAGGAAAATGGCAACCCACTCCAGTATTCTTGCCTGGACAGTTCCACAGACAAGAGGAGCCTGGCGGGCTACAGTCCACAGGGTCACAAAGAGTTGGACGCAGCTGAGCGATATATAAATCTACACACAAACATATCTGCATTATGTATACAGATACCTGCACATACATGTCAGAAATAGGCACTAGAGCCCCAGTGAATGGTGTGTTTTTGGTGGTGAGGAGAATGGACTTTCAAGTCAGACTACGCAAGTGTGACCTCTCCTCTCATTAAGTGTGTGAACTAGGTCTGTGTCTCATCCATTAATCGGGGCTAATAGCAATGCCTGACTCAGGTTGTTGGGGTGATTGAAAGTGATAATGCTTATTAAAAAGCCCCACGAACAGTAACGAACACATAGGAGGCACTAAAAGCGTTGGCTTACTGTTATTTCATTTGGGTTGTTGTCTTCTCTGTTAAACGAGAGAAGGCAAGTTGGAGTTTCTGCGAAGACTATTACCAGATTTGACTCTTCAGAGGGTTGCCTGAGCTGCTGGACTGCTAGAACAAAGCTGGCAACAAGGATTTCAGGATTGTCAGTTCAGTTCAGTCGCTCAGTCGTGTCTGACTCTTTGTGACCCCATGAATCACAGCACACCAGGCCTCCCTGTCCATCACCAACTCCCGGAGTTCACTCAGACTCACGTCCATCAAGTCAGTGATGCCATCCAGCCATCTCATCCTCTGTCGTCCCCTTCTCCTCCTGCCCTCAATCCCTCCCAGCATCAGAGTCTTTTCCAATGAGTCAACTCTTTGCATAAGGTGGCGAAAGTACTGGAGTTTCAGCTTTAGCATCATTCCTTCCAAAGAAATCCCAGGGCTGATCTCCTTCAGAATGGACTGGTTGGATCTCCTTGCAGTCCAAGGGACTCTCAAGAGTCTTCTCCAACACCACAGTTCAAAAGCATCAATTCTTCGGTGCTCAGCCTTCTTCACAGTCCAACTCTCACATCCATACATGACCACAGGAAAAACCATAGCCTCGACTAGACGGACCTTTGTTGGCAAAGTATTGTCAAGCCCTAGTTAAAAATCATACCAGTTCTTCACCATCTGTTAATTAGTAATACAGTGTTTGCATGTGGAAGGAGAAAGGAGAGCTATTATTTCACCATTTCATGGTTTCTTGTTAGACCTGACCGTAGCATTTGTTACACCCTAAGGAGGAAATTGCAATCAAATGGAAACCATCTCCATCTTGCCTTTAGATATTTTCAGTTGATTGATACATTTCTGATGGAGAACCCATTGATTTTGATCTGGCTTCATTGTCACTATATGTTTTGGTGCGTGAGAAGGAATTTAGAACTGTCTCATTCCTTTTCCCCAAGCCCTCTGTTCCTGTGTCTGGTGTGTGTTATTGCAGAAAGAAGATGGATTTGGAGTAAGAACCTCTGGTCCACTCCACGTCACCCTTCATGGACCCGATGGTCTTGACCTTGGTCTTCTGTAAAGCGAGAAGGATGATGTGAGAGCTAGGATCATGGCATTTACACCATAGGGATTAGTTAATTGACCCAAAGACACAGGTGACCTGTTGGAGCTTATAGTGACAGGGTAGGACTTGGACTCATGGTTTCCTTTATTTCCCCCTTAAAATTTGTTTTTAGTTACAAATCACTAAAATATTTAATCTTACTATAGAATTATTGTAGTGACAAATGAAACTAAACTCTCTAAAATTCACAGTAATGTATTGGTATAAGATAGAATCTTTATTTTAATGGATGCATAAATACTGTTTCATTAAAAATACTGCATCCAATGATACCCACATTTGGGGCCTAACTTTAGCATGGTCTGGGTGCTGGAGGAGTAATTCAGTATTACAGTCAAACAAAAAAACTGAAATTCAAGCAATGCCAAAGCAGCTCAGCACCTTTAGAGAATGGGGGCTGGGGGCTGGTGTGGGGAGAAGATGGAGACGGGGCAGGAGGGACCCCAGGGTCTCCTTAGATCAACCAAAATGAGATGACCACTCACCCTGAGCTAATTTGACTCATTTTGAAAGACATTGTCAAGGCTGTTTTCCACGTCGGCGCCCCGCAGCGGCAGACTACCGCCCGGGGCGAGGCTGTCAGCCCCCGATCGCACCGCAGATCCTGACTCAGCGCAGACTGCGGCCGGAAGTCACCCAGAATCCAGGCTTTACAGACATACCGGCTCCTATGAGAACTGGGAGCGGACTGCGGCCAGACCGCAGCTTCAGGAAGTTTTCCCTTTAACCTGTTTTCTTACATCTTTCAGATGGCCTGGGAGTGGAAACCATTAACTTAAAAAAATCACCTTTGTATCCACTTGAAGTCAGTTTTTCTTCCGTCATGATGTCTCCTTCTCGCATATGGACAGTTTAGCAGCAAGAAGCCACGTGCGGGGTGAAGAGAGGCCCCGAACAGTAGGGTCCCCTCAGGAGCCAGAGATGAGGGCTTCCCATGGGTCCCGTGTGCTTCTGATTCCTTTTCTTGATGATATTTCTTTTTAGTAAACATTTAGAAGACGGAAATGTGGTTCTTTACAATTAAGGCTCACCGGGATAGTTCAGGAAACCAGAAGGGTTTGGAATAACGTCTGTACATTTCCCCTCATGACTTTTTTTTTCTTGGCGTGTGTGTTGAAAGGTATGGTTTCATTCTTATGCAACATGAAAGTTCTCACAAAGAGGCGTCTAGAACCTCCACTATGTGAAGTTCAAAGTGTGAAGATATTTTATCTGCTGAATGATTAATTCCAAAAGAAAGAAGCAAATTACCAAGGTGAGCTGGGAAATGGGTTTTAAAATTTACTTTTTCTTAATGACAAAAGTAATACCCATGTAGCTAAGTGCAAAGATTTAACAGTTTTCTTTAGCAAAGACTTTAATTACAGCAAATAATATGTGCCTTCAAATCACTCTGTTCAGAGTGGGGGGGGGGAGGGTTAGCTCTGTGTTGTTTGCATTCTAGTCATAAAGAAGCTGTAGGCTATTCACCTTTGCGTTTTGGTAAAAAAATCATGTGCTATCAACAAGGTTAAATTTTCAAAATTAGAAATTCATTTATTTTTAAATATTTACTATTTAATTGGAGGATAATTGCTTTACAATGTTGTGCTGATTTCTGCCATATAACAACATGAATCAGCCATAACTATACGTATGTCCACTCCCTCTTGAACCTTCCTCCCACCAAGATTAGAGATCTAAATATTGTCATCTCCAATGACATGATCCTCTACATAGAAAACCCTAAAGACTCCACCAGAAAATTACTAGAACTAATCAATGACTATAGTAAAGTTGCAGGATATAAAATCAACACACAGAAAACACTTGCATTCCTATACACTAATAATGAGAAAACAGAAAGAGAAATTAAGGAAACAATTCCATTCACCATTGCAACAGAAAGAATAAAATACTTAGGAATATATCTACCTAAAGAAACTAAAGACCTATATATAGAAAACTATAAAACACTGGTGAAATAAATCAAAGAGGACACTAACAGATGGAGAAATATACCATGTTCATGGATTGGAAGAATCAATATAGTGAAAATGAGTATACTACCCAAAGCAATCTATAGATTCAATGCAATCCCTATCAAGCTACCAACAGCATTCTTCACAGAGCTAGAACAAATAATTTCACAATTTGTATGGAAATACAAAAAACCTTGAATAGCCAAAGCGATCTTGAGAAAGAAGAATGGAACTGGAGGAATCAACCTACCTGACTTCAGGCTCTACTACAAAGCCACAGTTATCAAGACAGTATGGTACTGGCACAAAGACAGAAATATAGATCAATGGAACAAAATAGAAAGCCCAGAGATAAATCCACGCACATATGGACACCTTATCTTTGACAAAGGAGGCAAGAATATACAATGGATTAAAGACAATCTCTCTAACAAGTGGTGCTGGGAAATCTGGTCAACCACTTGTAAAAGAATGAAATTAGAACACTTTCTAACACCATACACAAAAATAAACTCAAAATGGATTAAAGATCTCAATGTAAGACCAGAAACTATAAAACTCCTAGAGGAGAACATAGGCAAAACACTCTCTGACATACATCACAGCAGGATCCTCTATGACCCACCTCCCAGAATATTGGAAATAAAAGCAAAAATAAACAAATGGGACCTAATTAACCTTAAAAGCTTCTGCACATCAAAGGAAACTATTAGCAAGGTGAAAAGACAGCCTTCAGAATGGGAGAAGTAATAGCAAATGAAGCAACTGACAAACAACTAATCTCGAGAATATACAAACAACTCCTACAGCTCAACTCCAGAAAAATAAATGACCCAATCAAAAATTGGGCCAAAGAACTAAATAGACATTTCTCCAAAGAAGACATACAGATGGCTATCAAACACATGAAAATATGCTCAACATCACTCATTATCAGAGAAATGCAAATCAAAACCACTATGAGGTACCATTTCACACCAGTCAGAATGGCTGCAATCCAAAAGTCTACAAGTAATAAATGCTGGAGAGGGTGTGGAGAAAAGGGAACCCTTGGCCACTGTTGGTGGGAATGCAAACTAGTACAGCCACTATGGAGAACAGTGTGGAGATTCCTTAAAAAACTGGAAATAGAACTGCCTTATGATCCAGCAATCCCACTGCTGGGCATACACACTGAGGAAACCAGAAGGGAAAGAGACACGTGTACCCCAATGTTCATCGCAGCACTGTTTATAATAGCCAGGACATGGAAGCAACCTAGATGTCCATCAGCAGATGAATGGATAAGAAAGCTGTGGTACATATACACAATGGAGTATTACTCAGCCATTAAAAAGAATACATTTGAATCAGTTCTAATGAGGTGGATGAAACTGGAGCCTATTATACAGAGTGAAGTAAGCCAGAAAGAAAAACAGCAATACAGTATACTAACACATATATATGGAATTTAGAAAGATGGTAACAATAACCCTGTGTACGAGACAGCAAAAGAGACACTGATGTATAGAACAGTCTTATGGACTCTGTGGGAGAGGGAGAGGGTGGGAAGATTTGGGAGAATGGCATTGAAACATGTAAAATATCATGTATGAAATGAGTTGCCAGTCCAGGTTCGATGCATGATACTGGATGCTTGGGGCTGGTGCACTGGGACAACCCAGAGGGATGGAATGGGGAGGGAGGAGGGAGGAGGGTTCAGGATGGGGAACACATGTATACCTGTGGTGGATTCATTTTGATATTTGGCAAAACTAATACAATTATGTAAAGTTTAAAAACAAAATAAAATTTAAAAAATAAATAAATAAATAAATATTGTCATCTCCAAGATACTGATCGCTGCTCTGTTGAGAACTTAAGCATATATTCTGTGACACTTATTGATAATACAGTTATAACCATTGGTAACAGGCTCGACAGTGTCAACTTCTTATATTTGATACTTAACATTCTTTGGAAGTCAGCGTGCATCGAAATGTGTCGGAACCTATTGGGGTATGCAAGAGAAAGTGAAGTAGGAAACAGAGTTAATGAATGTCTGCCAAGCCTTCTGAACTGAGTAGGGAAGCCGGAAGGAACATGAGCAGAGTGGAAACATACTTCTCTTTTGCATAAATACATGGTAAAATAAACTATTTGTGTTTCCACTGAAGCAGCACATGTTATTTGTATGTGAGAAGTTGCTTCTTTCTTATTAAGGTTCTCTCTCTGCTTTTGGCTTTCATAGCTCAATCATGATGTGTCTAGGTACATGTCTCTTCGAGTTTATCCAACTTGGAGTTTGCTGAGTTCAGTGTTCAGCTATTGATTGGACAGATTCTGGGTGTGAGGTTCTGGAGGGCTCCAAACCCGTTCCGGGCTTCCCAGATGGCTCAGTGAGTAAAGAGCCCACCTGCAGTGCGGGAGCGGCAGCTGACACAGGGCCGATCCCTGGGCAGGGAAGGTGCCCTGGAGGAGGGCAGGGCAACCCTCTCCAGTGTTCTGGCTGGGAGAATCCCTGGACAGAGGAACTACAGTCCATGGGGTCTCAGAGTTGGACATGACTGAAGTGACCAGAGGCACCCATGCACATAAACCCATCCTGCCTTCTCCTGTGGGTGCTAAGCTGTGGTTTTCACAGTTGTGAGATGATCCCTTTTCAAGGTGATTGTTGAGCTGGGGAGAGGGAGCTAGGAATAGATCAAGCTAAAATGTCACAAAACTTGCTGTTCCTACTGAGATTCAGTCATTTTTATTGAATAAATGCTCCTTGGATAGCTGCAACCCTATGATTAATTTCTAGAGTCCTGAAAAAGTGATTTTGACCCTTTCTGCTAGTGTTCTTGTTGCCTTTATGAAGGAGTGGGCTTTTGACGGCCCTTACTCTGCTATTTCAGAAACGCTTCCCTTGTGGCATTCTTGATGTGGCAACTGGTGAGAATGCAGATGCCTCCATTTTTGCACCTGCCACATGTTTTTAATTCTGTTCTCTCTTGGTTTATATAAACACAGAGAAGCAGGTCAGCAATCCCATATCACCACCAGGCTGGGGAATGGCATATCAAGTCCTTGGTCCTGGACGCAATCGGTACACGTGAGAGTCTCCTTCACTTGACTTTGGGTGGATGTGGAAAGTGAAAGTGAAAGTCACTCAGTCGTGTCCAACTCTTTGCGACCCCATGGACTGTATAGTCCATGTATAGAATTCTCCAGGCCAGAATCCTGGAGTGGGTAGCCTTTCCCTTCTTCAGGGCATCTTCCCAGCCCAGGAATCGAACCCAGGTTTCCCGCACTGCAGGCGGATTCTTTACCAGCTGAGCCACCAGGGAAGCTCTTGGGTAAATGTGGGAGAAAGTGTTATTCTTCCTCCACTTAAAGGGAAGCAGGGAAGGAAAAGCTGAAGCATTCTCCATTAAGCCAATGATTAAGATGGTCTTATAATTTATCATCTGAACTAGGGTACTCTTGATAGTGAGAAAGGCTTCTAAAATAATTTAATATATGTATGTGTGTATAAAGGGAGGGAGGGGGAGAAAGATGCATACCCAGGTGTGCGTGTACACACACACACACACACACGAGAGTGATCGACCTCCAAACTAATTTTTACCACATTGGTGCATCTGAACATGGTTCTATTAAGAAATATGTTTTAGAACTTTTGAAAGCAAGTTTTGTATAAAATAAAAAGTACCCACATACATTAAAGCAAACAGGGCCTTTTGGTGTAGATAATCTGAACTAAGAAAAAGCAGAATAACCACTCTTGGTACGTATTCATGTGTGTTAACTGCCTTCCTAAAATTATATTTGTCTAATACCATGTCCCTGTATTTTCAAAAGATATCAGTGTTTAATATGGTCTCATTATTTCATCTTCTGTGCACACTGTTATATTTTTAATTCAGAAAATTCTCTAGAGGTTCTGAGGGACCTGGTAAACTCAGAGCAAATTTCACTAAGTGTGAAAATCCTCAATACTATTTAAAAAATACTGAAATTAAAAAATATTTCAGGCAAATATTTTTGTAGTTATTGCCCATTGCTTCCATTCAGGGCACCTTTTATTGACAAATATTTTTACAGAACAAAACTCAGCAAAGAAGTTGTTTCTGTTGATGACTTTTAAAATGTTTTGTTAAGTTTTTATGCTGCAGAATCACAGAGTCAATTTTGTGTTATTGTGATAAAATATAAATTTATCCAATTAAAAAATAGGTTCTTCACAAACTTCCTACCAGCTGACAAAATTCCATGAAAGTTATGGGATTTCCAAGTTAAGTCCTCCACTTGAACTCTCATCGTTCAATATGTTGAATGCCTCCTTTGCTTTTTCGGCTGCACTGCGTGGTGTGTGGGATCCCAGACCAGGGATGAACCTGTGCTCCCTGCGCTGGAAGCTGAGTCTTAACCACTGCACTGCTAGGGAAGTCCCGTGCTTTGCTTTTCTAAGGATACATTTCAATGAACCTCCTGGTTTTAAGCTTTTCCCTCAATAATTGGAAGTTGCCAAAGCTCGAAATTATATAAAATAAGGTTAAGCACTTTATTTGCCTCTGTTTTTTGGAATAATCTGATCAAAGCTTACACCTGATTTTGAACAGACTATAACCAGAATTTAGAAAAAAATTTGAGAAATGTTTACTGCAGTATGGATTAGAGACAAAATAGTAAATGTGCTTTGTGGGCCTTGCAAATCAAGAGTACTGGAGACGGTGGGTGCTGGGGCTCTTGTCCGTGGAAAATGCATGACTGTGAAGCAGAGACACTGTGCTGGTGACCGCAGCTTCCAGTGTCCTCTGCTTGCTTCCTGAGTCTCGTCTGAGTCTGGGTAGGGAGAGAAGCTGCCCGCCTTTGTTCCTTCTGTAATGGGCATCTCCCTTTAGTTGGCTCCCTGGTCATTTGCCACAGCCCTTCTGTGGCTGTCCAAAGAGGCATCTTGTCTTCTCAGGAAGTGTTAGTGATGTGGCTGCCAATTCAAATAGGTGGGCACAGGTTGTATCTGGAAATGGCATCTTGGCTGGAAGAATGCTGCCTATCACCAAGATTATGGGTTTCTTTTAAGCAGTATCTCTGCTTCTTATTTATAAAGTGAACTGAAGTGAAAGTCGCTCAGTTGTGTCCGACTCTTTGCGACCCCATGGACTCTACAGTCCATGGAATTCTCCAGGCCAGAATACAGGAGTGGGTAGCCTTTCCCTTCTCCAGGGGATCTTCCCAACCCAGGGATTGAACCTAGGTCTGCCACATTGCAGGCGGACTCTTTACCAGCTGAGCCACAAGGGAAGCCCAATTTATAAGGTATGTCTAGTATTATTCACAGCTCATAACTCAACTAAACAATTGACAAGAAAATTCAGAGAAAGCCCAACTTTAACTGCACATCATGGACTCATAGGGTGCTATGTTTATTCCTCAAATTTCCCACTTTAAATGCTGAAATGAAACACTTATAAAAGAATATGAGATTTGGCTAAATTTTGAGGTTTAGAGTGGTTCTGCCCAGAGAATTAAAAGCTGCCGGGTGTAGCGTGTTGCTGGCAGTGTTCACGGGCGACACTAACAGTCTCCGTCGTGAATTTTTCAGTGTAAAACACGTTTACACGCCCATGAAGACGAATTCTTTCCTGAAAAGTTACACAAAGGGTATTCAAAATTTTGAAAGTTGGAAAATCGATGAGCTTCATTTTTCTTCTTATTCCTCAAGGGACATATTTTGATGTATCAATATTTCTGGAATTCTGCATAATGGATGAGTTCCAGAGCGTGATGGAAGAGGAATCAGAGGACACCCACCTCCATGGAACGCACACTCTGCTGAGCTCGCCGGCAGACTGCAGTGCCTGGAAGCAATTCCTTCTTTCATTTTTATTGAAAAAACATGACTGATGAAAACTTAGAATTTTTCAGGCAACACTGATTTGGGGCATGTTTTCCCCTGAAGTTTTTGCAGAAGATGCTCTCCTGTGATGCTTCCCGTAGTTCAGAGCGCAGGCAGGGAAGGGCCTGCAGGGTCCTGTCCCGGGGCAGGACCCGCTGCCTGTGCCCCGAGGGGAGGGTGCGGCCAGTCCCTCACCTGGTGCTCCTGGTGCTCTGCTCCCCTGCCCTGGGGGGCATCCTCTCCACCGCCACAGGTGCAGAGCGCGCACCTCATGCAGCTGTCAGGCGTGACTCTTTGAGGGGTTAGAGGGCACAGGGCAGGTGTGGACCGGCTTCTCCGGTGGAAAGGGGTGGGAGGGGAGCAGCCACAAGGCTGAGCCAGACCCGGCGGGACTGCGCCTCCACGCACTCTGAGCTGCTGGTTTCCCATGGGTTTGTTCTTGGTGCGGATTCCAGGTTGGTCCATCTCCCCCCGTACTCTTGGGGTTCACGTGAGTTCACTCTAATATTAGACGACTTTTTTCCTATCTAGTTTAGGGCCCAAGATTGCTAATTCTGACGTCCAATCTGCCATTTGATACCAGCAGTGTGAGTTGTCAACACAAATAATAAATTGACAGACAGGAGGAGGAGCTGGCTCACGTCTCTGGAGGAAGTTTCCAGACACCGATTGCTGCATGAATTTGCATCAAGACTGAACAGCAGGAGACGGTAAATGCTGCCATTCCCTTTAAGCTTCTCTACCTTCATGCACTGACTACAGAAGCAGGGTAAGGAGTATTGCCAGAGGAAATAACTCACAAGAACATCTCCCCACACTATCTCAGGTGGGATTTGGAATTATGAGCCTCCTGGCTTATTAAAGTATGGATAACTGAGGCTTCATCGTGGCAGCAAGCTTCATGCGGTGTTCAGTGGACGTTGTAGTCCACTGCAGCAAGCAGGAAGCCAACAGGATTCCTGGGTGGTGGCTAACCAGCACTTTGTTACTGGTCACCGTAAAATATCACAGAGCACAAAGTTAATCGTCTGTGTTCAGTTGCTCAGTGGTGTCCGACTCTTTGCGACCCTATGGACTGTAGCCCGCCAGGCTCCTCTGCCCATGGGATTCTCCAGGCAAGAATACTGGAGTGGGTTGCCATTTTCCTCCTCCAGGGGATCTTCCCAACCCAGGGATTGAACCCATGTCTTTATGTCTCCTGCATTGGCAGGTGGCGTCTTTACCACTAGAACCACCTGGGAAGCCCAGTTAATCATTCTAGACCTTTAGAAGTGTCAGATCAGAAAGTCAAAGATAGAAGTCTACAAATAAATCTATGCTTTGAGCTGTTCTGTACACATGCCTAGATTTACTAATGGAAAGTATTCTGAAAAAATGTACCCCCATAACTTGCAGGCCATGGTCTGAAGCAGGTCATTTATGTCTATCTGCCCCTTCTCTTCTTTCCTTTGAGGACTCACTGCATTTCTAGTGAGGGGATGTGTTGAGCTGCTCATGCCCAAAGGACCTTAGCCAGCCAGAAATGAAATCTAGTATGCTGAGAGCAGTCCTGAATGCTGTCTGGCTCGTGTTTTGGATTTTCATGGGGTCAGAGTCATGCAGGCAGAGGCTATATTCAACTCTTGTTTTTCAGTCCCTAAGTCATGTCCAACTCTTCGCGACCCCATAGACTGCAGCATGTCAGGCTTCCCTGTCCTCCACTATCTCCCAGAGTTTGCTTAAATTCATGTCCATCGAGTCAGTGATGCCATCCAACCATCTCATCCTCTGCTGCCCCTCTCCTTTTACCTTCAGTTTTCCCCAGCATCAGGACCTTTCCCAATGACCCATTTCAACTCTATGTAGCTCATAATGCAAGAATCTCCATTCTCTCCGGCAGATCCCCCCAAGCTCCTGGTCACTAGACTCAGGTAGGGGACAGACTCCTTGACTGGTCTTTCTGAGGCCCTTGAGTGCAATCCTCGTGGCAGTACCTGCGGGGAAGACACTGAGGCTGTGGTGAAGGAAGACTGCAGATGACCGCCCAAGGCACAGGGCGTTGGATGGGAGAAAATCTAATTTAATCTGTATGTATGGAAACCTCACATAGTCAAGGGGGTCAGAGGCAGAAAGGGAAAATGGGGTTCACACAGCATCCTGAGCTCAGGAATGGGATGGGCCTGACCCTGACCCTCCAGGGTCAGGAGGGCCGTTGCCTGGACAGTGCAGGGAAGGGCAGGCGCTGGGTGGTTAGATGCCGGCCCTGGCACACAGGCGGGGTCCCTCGCACAGAACTGGACTCCAGCAGTCACGTCTCTGGGGAAAACCCACAGTTTAAATTCTGTTAGGTAATTAAGGGAGGGGCATGGGAATTTGTCTGGAACCTGCAGGGTCTTGCCTCCCTTAAGTTCAGAATAACACTCCTGCCTGAGGGCACGTCTTGGGGAGGCCTGTGCGGAACCCTGCGTGCTCCTTTAGCCGGCTGGAGTCTGCGAGCCAGCATTTCCTCATTGAAGAATGAGGACGATCTTTGGTCTCTGAGATCCTCTGGCTGGTTAGTAAGTCTGTGTTAACAAAGGCACAGGTGCGACTGAGACGAAGGCGGCCCGCGATGCGCGAACAGTAAACACGCGGTTCCTGGGAGGGTCCACCGTGCTCCTCCCGGAGTCGCCGAAGCCCGGCCGCCGTCCAGCGTCCGTCTGGAGCGTGGCCTCGGAGGGCTCAGGGAGTGCCGAGTCCACACGGGCCATCCGGACATGGGGTTCGAACGGGCCCCCTGAGCTGCGTTCCGACAAGCTGGGAACCCCGGGAGGCCCGCACGTCCCTGTCTTTGCCGCGGTGTTGCCGGAAGCAGCGGGAAGGGACCCTGGGGGGCTGTGCAGGCGGCCACGTTGGAATCTGCGACGCGATTCCAGGAACCCTGACAGCCGAAGAGGCCAGTAGGGGTTCCCACACCGTGCTTTGTAGGCATGCTTTTGGATTCTAGACAGAAAAAAACACGGTCACACGTGGGTCATGAAAGTAATGTCTCTCCCGTTTGCTGTCCAACTGAAACTAACATCACACTGTACTTGAGTATAAGAAAGTTTCTTAAAGAAAAGAAAAGAAAGTAATGCTCCTAAACACTCAAGGGCCCCAAATCCACCTTTATATACATATTTGCTGCTGCTGCTAAGTCGCTTCAGTCGTGTCCGACTCTGTGCGACCCCATAGACAGCAGCCCACCAGGCTCCCCCGTCCCTGGGATTCTCCAGGCAAGAACACTGGAGTGGGTTGCCATTTCCTTCTCCAATGCATGAAAGGGAAAAGTGAAAGTGAAGTCGCTCAGTTGTGTCAGACTCTTCGCAACCCCATGGACTGCAGCCTACCAGGCTCCTCCATCCATAGGATTTTCCAGGCAAGAGTACTGGAGTAGGGTGCCATTGCCTTCTCCGATATACATATATAGATGCATTTAAATATACAGATACACTTTGTGTTGTAGGATAAAGGAGAGCTCAGAGCTCCCGGATGTGCTGGCCGCCTTGTTAGGGGCTGTGGTCCCCTCGTGCGTACAGGTCCCTCCCTGTTGGGGAGGTTGACCGGGCTCACACAGACGCTGAAAATGGACCCTGCTCAGGTGGGAACAGGAGAAGGAAGTGGCAACGCCCTCCAGGATTCTTGCCTGGAGAATGCCACGGACAGAGGAGCCGGTGGGCTACAGTCCATGGGGTCGCACAGAGTCAGACACGACTGAAGCGACTTAGCAGCGGCAGCAGCAGCGGGTAAGAACAGAACAGGCTAGTCCTTTCACCTCTGGGCCAGAAGGAACTGCTCTCAAATCTGAGGACCCGCCTCCTCCGCCGGCGCCCCCTCCTCTGGTCCTGCTGGTCCGAGCGGCGTGCGCAGCCCCTCTGAGGTCTTGGGTCTGAACTAGGGTTTCTCAGAGTCGGTGGCAGCTGCCTGGGCGCAGCTGAGGCTGCTCACAGGATGGATACTGAGGAACGTAACGGGATATTAATGTTTATGCTAGAAATGGCCCATTTACTCACACTTCAGAATTAAAGAATGCCAGAATATAAGACAAAAGGAGAACTGTTTTATGGGGAATTGGACTTGAATAACCAGGCACTTGTCTAGGTTTTGAAGTAGTCACACCAGTGGCCAAGTGAATTCGAGAGCTTGAGTTAAGTGGGTGTGGAGAGGGCTTCCCTTTGCAGATTATCAAAGTCCTGGGCATGCAGTTTGGTTTCTAGGAAATGGATTCAGCACCTGCGTTACCTCCTGGCATAATCGTGGCCTGGGCTGTGGGCACCGCGTGCCTGTCCTGCCTTGCTGGGGCCCAGCCTTGGCTGTGGCCCCACTCAGCCCTTCCTCCTGGCTCGGTGGCCCCCGGCCTGGCACACTGCACCCACTCTGTATCTATTTCTATCTTCCTGGACTCTCACCTCGTCATCACCTCCACCTGGCCCCCATCAACTCCTCCTGCCCCCTAAACCCCACTCCTGGGCTCTGATGACCGGAAACAACTCCTAGTTTTACAGTCTGTTGAGGCCCATGGGCTTCGTCGCTTTGCGGCATGTGGGATCTTCCTGGACCAGGGATCAAACCCCCATCTGCTGCATTGGCAGGCAGATTCTTTACCACCGAGCCACCAGGGAAGTCCCCTGAGATCTTACTGATATGTGAAGATGGCACTAAGACTGAAGCCGAGAGTCCGGCTGCTCTGGACAGGCCACCCCTTCCTCCAGGCCTGCTGTCTCACAGCGGCTGAACCAGAGCGACTCCCACACCACCCAGAGCTGGGCCGGGCAGGGAGTTAGAACAAGAGAAGGAGAACGTGGGAGCCACGGACGGGAGCCACGTGTGCAATTCCACGTCTTCCAGCAGCCACATTAAAGGAAGTAAAACGAAACAGGTACACAGTTGATTTTAATAGTACGTGTCGTGTTCAGCTTCCTAGACCAGGGCGCTCTCTCTTCCGTGTCGCCGGCGTAAGATACGAGTGGGACGCTTCACTCCAAGTCCAGCGTGTGGTTTGTTTTCCGTGCGTCTCGGTTCGGAGGAGCCGTGTTTCAGGCGCCCGATGGTGACATGTGGCCGGTGGCTGCCACGCTGGGCACTGCAGCGTCACGGCAGCCGTCGAAGGTCATGCTCTTTTGAGGTGAGAGTCTCGTGCCATTTTTGGACGTCGGTGGCTGGACGCCCAGGGTCAGGGAGGCCGAGTGGCCGGGTCAACCCCTAGGGAGTGAGGCATGGTGTAACCGTGTGCGTCTCAGTGCACCCATCAGAAAGGGGGTGCCACGGGGATGAGGAGGGGGGGACGGTGAGGGGAGCGTTTCGCAACTCAGGAAGCAGGCTGGGTGCTGGTGTGTTACTCACCGCAGGCCGGCATCCAGGACCCGGGGAGTCTGACCTGAGGCCCCTTCCCTGGTCCTCGCCACCTCCTGCTGTCCCGTCCTCCGGGAGGATGGGGGGGGACACCTGGCAGCTTTCGTGCCGCTAGTGCTGCCCACCGATGCGTGTTTCCACCATCTTGGCCCACAGGACACACACGCAAACACGCTGCTTCTCAGTAAGTCTTCCGTGCTCACAACCGCTGGGAGCTTGGGATCTCTGCATTTCCGTAGCTCCAGTGTTTGGCTGGAGGGATGATTAGTGATAAAAGCAGAAAACAAATGGTCTGAAATACAGATACCCCAGCCAAGTCTCAGATGGCTAAGTCCCAGTAGCTGTAAATAATAAAATAATGACATAACTCTTCTCTGTGATCCAATATGGTGTGACAGGAAAATAAATTGCTTATCATTTGCGAGTCCCAGCTATATTTTATATTGTTTTACTTCTTCTCCATGTGTTTTTCTCAGTTGCTTCAACACGAACAGCTGTATTCCTGTCAGTTTTACCCCCACTTTCAGCCTGGGAAACATTCCTCAGCTCACTTGGAGATACCCCTAACTTGCTTTTCCAATTGCTGCAAAAGCTCAGAACATGTCTGGGACCTTCTTCCCCACACTGGTGACAGAGGAGTGGGTACCCTGAGCCCTGGAGATGAGATCTCTGGAAGGTGATCTGGATGAGATCTCTGGAAGGTGATCTGGGGATGAGGTCTCTGGAAGATGATCTGGGGATGAGGTCTCTGGAAGGTGATCTGGGGATGAGATCTCTGGAAGGTGAGTCTGGGGATGAGGTCTCTGGAAGGTGATCTGGGGATGAGGTCTCTGGAAGGTGATCTGGGGATGAGGTCTCTGGAAGGTGATCTGGGGATGAGGTCTCTGGAAGGTGATCTGGGGATGAGATCTCTGGAAGGTGAGTCTGGAGATGAGGTCTCTGGAAGGTGATCTGGGGATGAGACCTCTGGAAAGTGATCTGGAGATGAGGTCTCTGGAAGGTGATCTGGGGATGAGGTCTCTGGAAGGTGAGTCTGGGGATGAGGTCTCTGGAAGGTGATCTGGGGATGAGGTCTCTGGAAGGTGATCTGGGGATGAGGTCTCTGGAAGGTGATCTGGGGATGAGGTCCCTGGAAGGTGATCTGGGGATGAAATCTCTGGAAGGTGAGTCTGGGGATGGCACAGCTTAGGGTGGGAACTGCAGTCGGGTGGACTCCATCTCACCATATACTTGAGTCTGGTTGAAACAGCTCATCAGACCCGGGCTTTTTTAAAAAGGCTTTAATGTCCTGTGGATTCCTAAGTGCAAGGCTCAGTCATTCCCCCATTCATCACACACCTGAGTTCATTAAATATTCCCAAGTGCTGGGCTTGGGCCAGGTTTGGGGGAATCAGACCCAAATAAGAAAGCATATTTTTTTTGTCTTCAAAGACTAATTATTCTGTTGGAAGGGACACACAACAAGTAAGACTGATAACTGACCACCGAACAATGAAGGAATTGTGGGGAAAACCAAGTATGACATGGGCACTGGCTGGTCCTAAGTGTCTGAGCTTCTGCATCCGTGGGTTCAAACAGCGGCTCCCCTGACGGTGCAGACCCGTATGGACGTGCTATAATGTCCACGTGTGAGTGGACCCACGCCATTCAGTCCTTGTTATTCAAGGTCAGCTGAGCACGTTTTTGGGCCTGACAGCCTAAGGGTGGTGGGAAATGTGCAGGCTCAGGGCAGAGCTCTGAGCGCGCTGACTCTGGCCGTCTGCACGATGGCCGAGTCTGTCCTGCGCTCACACCTTCTCGAAGATGCTATGGAGGAGGAGCCTGCAGGGGCCTCGTGTCCACCGAAATCTGGGCCGTGGTCCCCTCCTCCTGGCAACTTCACTATGGTGGTGTGTGTCAGGGATGGAAAACACCCCTTCCTGGGATACTTCTCAAGGCACCTAGAGGATATGAGGTTACAAAGAGCAGGTGACTTTCTGGGAGAATCCTGAGAAACTCCCAACCTGGGGGCAACTTTCCCAACCCTCTGTTAGTGGGATCCTGGTCTGATGGAAGAGACCTGGAGAATCAGAGAAGAAGTTTTTGATGGAGGTAAAGGCTGGTGGGGCTTCCCAGGAGGCACTAGTGGTAAAGAATCCGCTTGCCAATATCAGAGACAAAAGAGATGAGGGCTTGATCCCTGGGTCAGGAAGATCCCTGGAGAAGGAAATGGCACCCCCACTCCAGCATTCTTGCCTGAAGAATCCCAGGGACAGAGGAGCCTGGTGGGCTACAGTCCATGGGGTCACAAAGAGTCAGACACACTGAGTGACTGAGCATGCGTGCGCGCGCGCGCGCGCGCACACACACACACACACACTGATTCCTTAGTTGATGAATTGTTCTGAAATGAAACCCTGATCAGTGTTCCCAGTACTTTGCCTGCCGTCCTGGTTTGATGTGAGGTGGAGCAGGACCCCATGGCCCTTGCTCCCACCCCGTGTCCCCAGCCTGCCTGTTGTCTGTGGAAAAGCTCCAGCCGAAGAGTAAGTTTAATCAGAGAACTGAGAACATGCAGAAGCAAAGGGAGACAGTCAAACGAGCCCAAGTAATAATAGTTTAGTCATTACACAAGGTCAAGGCCCTTTCGTTCCTCCGGTAGATAATATTCAGAACTGCGTTCCTGCTGGGAGACGCTGACTGTACTGAGGGATTCAGACGCAGTTTTACACCCTTTCTGACTCGGTCCCACCGCCAGGGAGTGAGGTTTGCTGTGTTCACGGCGAGTGCTGCTCACTTGTGACCTGGGAGAGGAGCAGAATGGTTAACTTATTACATAAAGAACCGGAAATGCCAGAAGCTGTTATCTGAGTTCTTCTCAATACTGTATTTCTGAAATATAAGACTGTCCTTAAATACAGCTCAGGACGACTACCTCTGCAGTATTATTGGCAGAGATCTCCTCCTCCTTCTAGGTTAGAGTCATGCAATTAAAAAAGAAAGTGCCGAGATTTCTGTGTGTTCATGTTGTATTTCGCAACTTTGCTGGATTCATTGCTGAGATCTAGTGATTTTCTGGTGGCGTCTTTAGGACTTTCTCTGTATGGTATCATGTCATCTGCAAACAGGGACAGTTTTACTTCTTTTCCAAGTTGGATTTCTTTTATTTCTTTTCTTCTCCGATTGCTGTGGCTAGGACTTCCAAAACTATTTTGAATAAAAGTGGTGAGAACAGGCACCGTTGTCTTGTTCCTGATCTTAGAGATAATGCTTTCTGCTTTAGGTGCGCTGTTAGCTGTGGGCTTGTCATATATATGAGCTTTGTTATGTTGAGGTATGCTCCCTCTATGCGCTCTTTCTGGAGAGTTATTTTTTTTTTTAAATAGTAAATGGGTATTGAATGTTGTCAGAAGCTTTTTCTGCATCTATTGACATGATGATATGGTTTTTATTCTTTACTAACGTGGTGTATTGTATCACATTGACTGATGTGCGGATATTGAAAAATCCTTGCATCCTTGGGATAAACCCCACTTGATTGTGGTGTGTGATCTTTTTAATGTATTGTTGGATTCAGTTTGAGAGTATTTGTCGAGGGTGGGTGAGACTTACAGCCACAGGAAGGCAGGCAATCAGCAGAGTACCCGGCTCTTCTGTCGTGTGTATTTTTCGTGTCTCCTTTCAAAGGGACTTCCCTGTCCGAAGGCCCTTCGGCGTTGAGGTTAGGCCTTCTGCCGTCAGAACTTGCCTGCATTTGCCTGCACGGAGCTCCCCGCCAGGAAGATGGAGGTTTGGCTGATCTTACTCGAGCGCTAAGCTCTTTGATCAGGGCCGGCACTGTTGGAATTTAGGATATAGTTTTTGCCATTATTTCAGCGAGGCTTTCTAACCCAAGAGCTTCACACCGTTGGCATCAGGAAGAGACAAAGTCACGTGGGCCTTGCTGGCTTTCTTAGGAAAAAAGGCAGGTAAATGAAATTCCCAAGGGTGAGAAGGCCTGGGGATCTGGTCCTGCGGCAAGGCAGGCCTGCGAGACAAAAGCCACTGTACCCGCAGACTTGTCCATCACGGGCCCCGGGAGAGGCAGCAGGCACTAATTAAATCAGTGAAGAGGAAAGATACATAAACCGAACCCCTTTACTGAGAGATGCTGTGAAGAAGCAGAAGAGAGCTGAGAGGGACCTCAGAGGCACGTCGGAGGCCAGTCTCGAGAGGATCTGCTCAGACTCCCAGGGACGAGCAGTCACCTCGGCCGCTCAGACACAGGCCTGACTGAGTCGCCCTGTGACTAGGGAAAGAGGCAGTCTCTCACGTTTCTAGGAAGATCTGTGATCCAGTTCAAAGAGACCCAATATTACAGGTTTAGGAAAAAGGATTTTGTTCAAGAAAAAGGAGGTGGCTCAGCTCAGAAGCAGCGCCTGGGTTTCATCTAACGTGTCACGATTCTCCAGGGCTTCGCGTCCCGAGAGGGCCATGACTCTGTTGCCTGGGCTGGACCCGTGTGGTCTCCAAGCACATGGACGTGACTTCTCCTGACCAAGGGGCCACACGTGAGAAACCCATCGGGGTCCAAGACTTGTCGGGAGAACGGGGTGTAAAGCAGCTGCCGGTCAGTAATTTCTGCACTGACTTCATGTTCACATGACCGTGTTTCTGCATCAGGCTAACTAAACCCTACCGTCAGAGTGAGCTCCACCTCTTACCTTAGGACGGGACCTGCGGCTCACAGGGCGTCTCCACTGCTGGCCGCTCCAGGGGCCCTCGCTGGTTTGGGTCCGAGGCTGCGGGTCCTGGAGGCGTCTCTCCTCCTCCTCCCCTCCCCCACTTTCTTCTCTTCTCCCCTAACTAATTTTCCCAGGATCACCCTGGGTCTTAACTCATGCTAAGTGGACAGAATTGAATCAATGTCGGTGCTTATAAACCTCAACATTTCCCAGCAGGAGTGTTACTGGAAGGACCTTCCCGGCCCTGGGACTTAGCCTGGTCTGATGGGAGGGGTCTGGGGAGGACTTGGGGGTTGGCAGGAGGCTGGCCAGGAGAAGAGCCCCCGTACTCATGGTCCTCCTGCTCCCCCCTTCATAGGTGGTCTGTTCTCAGCTGACCCTCCTGGGTGTCTCTGGACCCCGTATCAGACTTCCTTGCTGCACACCCATTACAGAAGTCTAAGGAATTTCGAGGTAAGCATGAGAGCATTAGCAGGCTCATTAGCCTGCTTCCTGAGTCAGCTGTCAACATTCTGCCTTCAAATTCAGGGTGAATGAAAATAGAACATGAGCGGAAAGACTTGTGATCGACTGGGGAGGTGGGCATTCCTCCAGGGACCGGTTGACTTGAATTATTTCGTGTATCAAGCTGTCTGAAGTTTATCGCATCTTTCCGTTGGGGTTTTGATATTCTGGAATTCCCAAAACCTGTGTGAGAGTAGGGTTGTGGGCCCAGGAGACGGTAAACTCCTTACCGGCAAAGAGAATGTGCTTTCCCAGCGACGCTTGCAGCTCATGGCAATGTTCCTGCTGAATGTTGGGTGCCGAGTGAATGTTGGTTGAAGTGAAACTGCAGTTTGATCTGCGTAGCTCATTACAGTAACACACACACCTAGGTCTCTTCTACCGTGGACTTCTCTGAGTCATCGTATAGAACGGGGAATATGGCCAATATTTTATAAGAACTCTAAATGGAGTATAATAAAAAAATATCAAATCACAAAGAGTCGGGGCGATGGACAGCATGTGACCCCAGCACGCCGATTAAACGGCCGCACAGAATAGAAGCCAGCAGATTTGCATGTAATATTCGATGAGAGACCTCTGTGCCTTTTCTTACCAGTTTTATCTGAGCATAATGTGCCCCGAGAAGGAACGCCTGAAAACAGACTCCTGCCTCATCATCGCATTGCAAACCACAGGCAGGAAATCCCCGGAGACATCAGTAAGCCAGATGGTTGGGGAACTAAACCGTGAGATGAGAACAGGAGCCCAGAACCTCCTCTCACAGTGGAGATTTGCTATTTAATGTAAAAACTGAAATCACGAAGCAAGAGGCAAGCCCT
Organism: Bubalus kerabau; assembly: GCF_029407905.1. Lineage (NCBI taxonomy): Eukaryota > Metazoa > Chordata > Mammalia > Artiodactyla > Bovidae > Bubalus > Bubalus kerabau. The sequence goes on along the minus strand of NC_073627.1, from coordinate 180,589,354 downwards.
GGTCACAGACCCCCCTGCTCCGGCTTTGGGAAAGCAGCCCCAGGAAGATGGTTTAATGTGCCCAACGGAGTCAGTCCTCTGCACAGGGAGCCCAGAGCCCTCCCTGCCTGCCCCCCGCCCCGCGGCCCTGCGGGAACGTCTGCCCTGCTCGCTGACCCAGCACGCTGGCGGCAGTTACCTCCTCCCCTTCTCTTCTGGGGCCACTCTCCTCACAGTCCATCGGCCTGATTATATTTTCCAAGATATAAATGGGTTTCCATTCATTTCACTCAGTATACAGCTATTTATAAGTGGAGGCCGTTCTTCCATAGGTCACGACCTCCTCCGTAGACCGTGTGACCTTTGGCTTTCTGCTGTCATTCCGGTGTTAAGACCCCTGGGAGCTCAATGCCCACTAAAGCATGGTGACTTTCCAGTTCCTGGTGACTTCCCACATGGCTCAGATGGTACAAGCGTCTGCCTGCAATGCAGGAGACCTGGGTTCGATCCCTGGGTTGAGAAGATCCCCTGGAGAAGGAAATGGCAACCCACTCCAGTATTCTTGCCTGGAAAATTCCATGGACAGAGTAGCCTGGTAGACTACAGTCCATAGGGTCGCAAAGAGTCGGACACGACTGAGCGACTTCACTTCACTTCTAATCCCTAGATAAAGCTTGGCTCCTTCCTTTTTTCTTTTCTTTCCCCCTTTCCTTTCAGGCAGGATCACTGCATTGGAAGGGATACTGTGCTTTCTAAGTATCATTCTCTTTTTCTCAGCATGAGCTGATTTTTTTTTCCAGTCTTTAGATTGATGTTCCATTTGCCAAAGACATTTCTTAAAAGCATTCAGGTGCATCTGTGTAGTGTTAATTTTTGAAAAGGCTTTGCCCTTCTAGAACGCCCTTTCCTGTTCAATCAATAGGGTGACCTTGGCTCGAAGGCTTGGAATATTTATTTCTTCGGGGTCTTTGTAGAGAGTCCATCACATTACATGAGCATTTTGAAATCCAGTGTCATAATTTACTCTCATGATATGAGGTCTGTTCCAAGTTTAAAGATTCAACAGGACAGTGGATGCCAGCTCATGATTTTATGAGCATTCTAAATTGTAGCTGAAGGAAACATTTGATTGTAAAACATATTTAATTTATTTTTTTACCAATTACATTGGGATTGTGGTAGAACCTGGATGAAAATTGTTGGTCTGGTGTTGAATTATTTTTTCTTTTGCCTGATTTTCCTGATATATATTATATTGGTAATTCCTTGTTTGTGCATTAGGGGGAGATTTTTTTTCTTCACCCTTTCTTAGAGAGCAGTTTTCCGGCCTGGTGAAGTGAATTAATGAGGGTCTGACCTCCATCAAGTCTGGGTTTATGTGCACTCAAATGTAAAGATGTTGGAAAAAGACGTAGCAGCGATTCTGCACACCAAGGCATGCCAGAAAAGCAAAGGGCTGGGTTATTACTTCTAAAAACGATGGATCAGGACTCTGGAATTTAATCCCATACAAACAGAGCATGACACTAATTTCCACTCTCTCTGCTTTTCCCAACTCGGCGGCTCCAAAAGTTTCATATCCTTGTATCTCTGCTTCCATCAGATTAAAATGTGGCACCTTCACTGCCAACCTTCTAGCTTCTTTTGGGACCAAATCACACAGTGTCATCAGGGTCTCAGTTGAGAGCAAAGAGCAGGAACTTCTTGTAAAGCATGATGCAGATCAAGGGTAAGGTAATTTAGCCCTGGAAATCTTCTCATAATCGGATCATTCCAGTTACTGGAAGGGTGGAAGAAAATGAAGTGGGCCACTTCTTAATATCCAAGCATTAAAATGCGAGCTTGAAAAATTAGTTTGAAAACTTGTTATATAGTTTAATTTCCTATTTGTAATGGCGTGAAAAATAAATCAGTGAGTGGTCGGTGCAGGCGGGGTGCACGGATGTAGACACAGCATAAGGCGCTGCACTCTTTCCTTTCCGTCTCTCAAACTTAACTTCTTATTTCATTTATGGAATTAAAAATGTTGGTCTGCACTAGCATCTTATAGTTTTGCAAATGCAATTATCAAGGCAATTACTGAAATTTTAGAGAAATGGAAATATTTGACTCAGTTCAGTTCAGTTCAATTCAGTCACTCAGTCATGTCCGACTCTGCGACCCCATGAATCGCAGCACGCCAGGCCTCCCTGTTCATCACCACCTCCCAGAGTTTACCCAGACTCACCTCCATCGAGTCAGTGATGCCATCCAGCCATCTCATCCTCTGTCTTCCCCTTCTCCTCCTGCCCCCAATCCCTCCCAGCATCAGAGTCTTTTCCAATGAGTCAACTCTTCCCACGAGGTGGCCAAAGTACTGGAGTTTCAGCTTTAGCATCATTCCTTCCAAAGAAATCCCAGGGCTGATCTCCTTCAGAATGGACTGGTTGGATCTCCTTGCAGTCCAAGGGACTCTCAAGGGTCTTCTCCAACACCACAGTTCAAAAGCATCAATTCTTTGGTGCTCAGCCTTCTTCACAGTCCAACTCTCACATCCATACATGACCACAGGAAAAACCATAGCCTTGACTAGATGGACCTTTGTTGGCAAAGTAATGTCTCTGCTTTTGAATATGCTATCTAGGTTGGTCATAACTTTCCTTCCAAGGAGTAAGTGTCTTTTAATTTCATGGCTGCAGTCACCATCTGTAGTGATTTTGGAGCCCGGAAAAATAAAGTCTGACACTGTTTCCACTGTTTCCCTATCTATTTCCCATGAAGTGATAGGACCAGATGCCATGATCTTCGTTTTCTGAATGTTGAGTTTTAAGCCAACTTTTTCACTCTCCACTTTCACTTTCATCAAGAGGCTCTTTAGTTCCTCTTCACTTTCTGCCATAAGGGTGGTGTCATCTGCATATCTGAGGTTATTGATATTTCTCCCGGCAATCTTGATTCCAGCTTGTGCTTCCTCCAGCCCAGCGTTTCTCATGATGTACTCTGCAAAAAAGTTAAATAAGCAGGGTGACAATATACAGCCTTGATGTACTCCTTTTCCTATTTGGAACCAGTCTGTTGTTCCATGTCCAGTTCTAACTGTTGCTTCCTGACCTGCATACAGATTTCTCAAGAGGCAGGTCAGGTGGTCTGGTATTCCCATCTCTTTCAGAAGTTTCCACAGTTTATTGTGATCCACACAGTCAAAGGCTTTGGCATAATCAATAAAGCAGAAATAGATGTTTTTCTGGAACTCTCTTGCTTTTTCCATGATCCAGCAGATGTTGGCAATTTGATCTCTGGTTCCTGTGCCTTTTCTAAAACCAGCTTGAACATCTGGAAGTTCACGGTTCACGTATTGCTGAAACCTGGCTTGGAGAATTTTGAGCATTACTTTACTAGCGTGTGAGATGAGTGCAATTGTGTGGTAGTTTGAGCATTCTTTGGCATTGCCTTTCTTTGGGATTGGAATGAAAACTGACCTTTTCCAGTCCTGTGGCCACTGCTGAGTTTTCCAAATTTGCTGGCATATTGAGTGCAGCACTTTCACAGCATCATCTTTCAGGATTTGAAATAGCTCCACTGGAATCCCATCACCTCCACTAGCTTTGTTCGTAGTGATGCTTTCTAAGGCCCACTTGACTTCACATTCCAGGATGTCTGGCTCCAGGTCAGTGATCACACCATCGTGATTATCTGGGTCATGAAGATCTTTTTTGTACAGTTCTTCTGTGTATTCTTGCCATCTCTTCCTAATATCTTCTTCTTCTGTTAGGTCCATACCATTTCTGTCCTTTATCGAGCCCATCTTTGCATGAAATGTTCCCTTGGCATCTCTAATTTTCTTGACGAGATCTCTAGTCTTTCCCATTCTGTTGTTTTCCTCTATTTCTTGCACTGATCGCTGAGGAAGGCTTTCTTATCTCTTCTTGCTATTCTTTGACTAGAGCACATCTATTTGCGATTTGCTTGTGTAGGTGGGTGTGTCTATAGCTTTACATTTACAAGTTTCTGAATAGGGTTCTGTGCAACTCTTATAAGAAATGGCACAAATCAAATAGGACTTTTCCCCTTTACACAATTCTTATCACCCTAGGCACTTAGGGGCCTTCACCTTTAATGCGAAATGGCCATGAGCTTGTGAATGCAGGCGACACTCATGGTGACAGAATCACTTCATGCACCCAAATACTGAAGCACTGAGAGTTTCAGATTGTGGTGCTGGAGCAGACTCTTGAGAGTCCCTTGGACTGCAAGGAGATCAAACCAGTCAGTCCTAAAGAAAATCAGTGCCGAATATTCATTGGAAGGACTGATGCTGAAGCTGAAGCTCCACTACTTTGGCCACCTGATGCGAAGAACTGACTCATTGGAAAAGAGCCTGATGCTGGGAAAGATTGAAGGTGGGAGGAGAAGGGGACAACGGGGGATGAGATGGTTGGATGGCAACACGGACTCGATGGAGATGAACAAACTCCAGGAGAGAGTAGAGGACATAGGAGCCTGGCGCGCTGCAGTCCTTGGGTTTGCAAAGAGTCAGACCCAACTTAGTGACTGAACAGCAGCAACAACATGCCCAATCCTGGGCACGCTTGCTTTGTATCATCCAGTAGTTTATTCTTCATTCCTATTTTATTTATTATTTATTTATCTAATCTTATTATTTTATATTGAGGTATAGCCGATTAGCAATGTTGTGACCGTTTCAGGTGAACAGCAAAGGGATTCAGCCATGCGCACCTTCCTGTTGGTGTGTAGATCACACTGAGTGGCTCGCCTCACCAGGCTGCCATCCTCATCAGTGCGGAGAAGAAGGAGTCTGCCATGTCCCAGATTCACAGCACGGGGGTCGGGCAGTGATCTGCTGTTTCCTGAGTCCGCACACCTGGGAGCAGGTGTGCCATGCTGGGCACGGCATGAGACACGCCTGGGGGCAGGTGTGCCACGTCAGGCAGGGCATCAGCAATGTGCGTGGCCAGGTCTGGCCTAAGCTCCCAGGGCACAGGATGGGTTGGCAGGATGAGGTGGGCTTATCTTGGAGAAACAGACACTAAATGTGTGTGGAGTCTGCCAGCCCTGGGAGGGGGAGGGAGGGCAGGGCCAGAGCTGGAATTATCAACGGCTGGTGGGCGATGAAGGGAAGCTGGGCTTTGCAGGGTTCCCTCTCCCCAGCTTCCATCCCTCTCAGGGAACACCGTCTTGCATTGTCCAATGCCGTCAATGCTCATTTCACACAGTTTGCCGGTTTTCCAGTTGTTTATGACTGGAGTGTAGTTCTGCACCCTGCCACTTTCTCATGGCCGGAAGCGGGCATCTTGGTCCGGATAAAATATAGGCATGTCATTAAATTTGAATTTCGAATTAACGGCAAGTCATTTTTAGTGTGTGTCCCGGGTCAAGCCATCTGTGTTCTCACCATAGGAAGTGCCGGGGCCCCTGAGGGGCCAACTCCTCCCTGTGCCTTTTCTGTACTGAAGGTTTTTTAGAGCAAATCAGAAGCCCACAAAAAAGTTATTTTTCACATTAAGGGATTCTACATCCTTTGGGAAGACTTGGACAATTTCTAAAAGGAAAAGGAAGCAGATAGCTGAATGCCAGGATCAGAAGGGACATGGGTGACCAGCCTGGTTTCACCAGCAGGCTGGGGTCCAAAGACGAATTTTCAAGATGCAGCTTGCCAGCGGCCCCCACCTTTGACGTCAGTGACTGAAATGAGAGAACAATGAGCAAACAGCACCCAGGAAGTGACATTTAAGCACTGGTTATAAAGTAATGCAAATTCGAGCTTGGAGTTGTTACTGTGATTACTTCTGTACTTAGGAAAATGGCTAATAGCTTTTACTTAATGTGGATATTACTGTAATTCTTTACAAACTTGGCAAATTAAAAATGGTTTTTAATAGAAAGAGTAATCCATGAAATGGAAATATGAAACTTTGAATGATGGGTTCTTGTTAAATGAAAATGTTAATTACAGCAATGGACACATAAGACAAAACGCATCCCGAAGGTGAAGATGAGAACTGTTAATAGTCGCTGTGTTTTGGGTCAGCCCAATGAAAAGTCCAAGGGGGCCTAGGGGAAATGCTAGACAGGAACTAAAGCAGGGCATGTGTTTTTGGATGGAAGTCAGTGAAGAGGAAAACGGTACCAGCGTGAAGGGTCCCAGAGAGTGAACTGTGGGCGCATTAAGTTTCTTAGCCGATATTTAAACTTCCCTGCTTTGCAAGGTTAGTGGTTTGCTTCTAAAATGCCCTATAATACTGGGATGAAAGTGGCCAAAATCAGGTTCACTTTTGACAGTGAAACCTTAAAACCGGAACAGAACGGGTCGGGTCAGGCGCGGGCCCAGACGCAGAAGCGTTGCCCAGAGAAGCCGCCGCGGCTGCGCCCATCCTGCCAGGGCGCTGGTGGCGGCACTCTGCTGGCCCTCAGCCCGTGCCCGTGCGCCCCAGCTTTGTGGCGGGTCCTCGGCACCCGCCCTGTTCTCCTGCACCTTCGGGTCTGGTTTTTACACTTCGAGATTCTGGCGCCTTGAAATGGGAGGGGAGTGTGGGGGAGAATGTATGCGTGTGTTTCAGCGTCTGGGCCCCTTCACTGCTCACCTGAGACTGTCACGACATTGTTGATCGGCCATACCCCGATACAAAATACAAAGATAAAACAAATTATGTCATCTTAAGCTTGACCCTCAGGGGGACTCAAGCTTTTTGCACTGACTGAAGCTGGTGCCGAGGTTCCAGACCCTCAGTTCCAGAGGTGGGGACCCTGAGCCCCTGGACAGGGTGTTTAGACTGATCATGTTGAAAGAGCGGATAAACAGGTGGCTGGTCACCATGGAAACAGGAAAATGGGGCCACAGGCACGGCCTGGTCACACAGTTTTTTCTATTTTGTCTTTTAACTCTTTTATTGAACTTAAACATTTTCTGCTTTTATATTATTAATTTCAAGAGCTACTTTTGTTTTCCAAATCTTTCATTTGCCACATATTCCTCGAAAAAAATTCTTGAATGGCCCACTGTATGGATGCACTCTCTTTTCATCTTCTCTGATACTGTTAATAAAACCATAGGGGATGTTTCCATATTAAAGTATATATTTCATGTTAAAATATTTCTCAGAGTGTCACTAGGATGATAAGAGGCCCTGAGCCTCTGGGTGGCTTCACTGCAGGGTGGTCTTCGCAGCCAGTTTGGAGGGAACCCCACCATGGTGTTACGAAGTCGCCTTGGCTGGTCAGGTTCTTCGGGCAGGTGTCTCCAGTCTGCTGCCCAGGGAGAGGAGGATTAGATCTGAACACCTTTGGGAGGCTGAGCATAGAGGCCACTATTCTAGCACACTCGGAAAATTTAGTATTGTTATAATACAACTATTTAACGCATTTCCCCAGTTAATCCAATGATATCCTTTAAGGCTGTCTTAAAAAAAATTAAGGATCAGGTGCAATCATGTCTCTTTAGTCTCTTTTAAGCTTGATAGCTTGTCTTTCCTGGTGGACATTTTGAAGAGTGTGGGCTGGCTGATTTCCAGAGTTCCCAATTCATTTTGAAAATTAGAAAATTGTTTCTAATAACCCATCCCATGATCAGGACTGAAGCCATGAAGCTGCTGGCCTTTAAGTTTCAAGAGGAGAAGTGTGTCGTCCTAGGGGAAGACGACCAGGTTGCACGTGGTGCTCCCCCACCCGCCCCGGGTGGGAGACGTGAGCCTACGTGCAGGCGGCAGGGGGGTGGGGGGCGACCACAGGCTGAGTCACTGCCAGGGCGCTTCTCCACGGGGGCTGCAGGGCCCCCTGAAATACTCAGTTGTCAAGCAGCACACCAGCCAGGCTTTCAGGTCAGCCCCTGCCCCACCCCGCTGCTGTGCATTGTCACTGACAGACTAGTAATTTCTCCAAACACACATGAAAAGCCACGGAACCCATAAATTGACTGTTTTCACAATATCATGTTTTCGGCATCTCCTTATTTCCCCATCTCATTTTCTTGGCAGCTTTTCCTGTTTTGGAGACTACTGGAGAGGATCATCCCCCCTCTCATTTTCATTCTTGCACATGGTTACAAGCATCATCCATGAATTCCTCATCTGATTCCTTTAAACTGGAGACTGCTGCTGCTGCTGCTAAGTCGCTTCAGTCGTGTCCGACTCTGTGCGACCCCATAGACGGCAGCCCACCAGGCTCCCCCCCTCCCTGGGATTCTCCAGGCAGGAACACTGGAGTGGGTTGCTATTTCCTTCTCCAGTGCATGAAGGTGAAAGTGAAAGTGAAGTCGCTCAGTCGAGTTAGACTCTTAGAGACCCTATGGACTGCAGCCTACCAGGCTCCTCCGTCCATGGGATTTTCCAGACAAGGGTACTGGAGTGCGGTGCCATTACCTTCTCTAAACTGGAGACAGATATATTAAAATATATATCTGTAATTTTTGGTATGGGAAAATTATTTGTCCTCTTATGGTTGGGCTTCCCTAGTGGCTCAGCTGGTAAAGAATCTGCCTGCAATGGGGGAGACCAGGGTTCGATCCCTGGGTTGGGAAGACCCCCTGGAGAGGGGAAAGGCTACCCATCCTGTATTCTGGCCTGGAGAATTCCATGACTGTTTAGTCCATGGGGTCACAAAGAGTCGGACACGACTGAGTGACTTTCACTTCACTATGGTTGTTTTTAATTTGTACTTTTTGGTGGCAAAGAGAGTGGAATTTTTCCATATTTTCTTTTCAAGGCTGCTTAGCTTAATAGACAATTAATGGTAAAGTGATCATTGGAATAGATTATTTAGTGAAAACTAGCCAGTGTAAATAATAGCTCATCTTTATTGCAGCCTTACTCTGAGCCCAGCACCGTGCTGGCATGTCACACGTAACATCCAGTCCTTACACTCTAAGGGGCTCCTGGCGAGTCCACGCATGAGACTTGTTTATTAAGTGATAGAGCTGGTTTACTTACAGGCTTGATAACAACCAGCCTCTTCCCTTTTCACGCTGCTCATGGGGTTCTTGAGGCAAGACCACTGGAGTGGTTTGTAATCCCTCCTCCAGGACACCATGTTTTGGTAGAACTCTCCACTCTGAGCCATCTGTCTTGGGTGGCCCTGCCTGGCATGGCTCGTAGCTTCATTGAGTTACTCAAGCCCCTTTGCCACGACAAGGCTGTGATCCATGAAGGCTGGGCCAAAGCAGAAAAGAGGCTCAGCTTTGGATGTGTCTGGTGGTGAAAGTACAGTCCCATGCTGTAAAGATCAATATTGCCTAGGAACTTGGAATGTCAGGTCCAGGTATCGAGGTAAATTGGTGGGGAAAGATTGAGGACAGGAGGAGAAGTGGGTGACAGAGGAGAAGGTAGGAAGGCATCACTGTCTAGATGGACATGAGTTTGAGCAAACTCTGGGAGATGGTGGAGGACAGAGGAGCCTGGCATGCTGCTGTCCATGGGGTCGCAAAGAGTTGGACGTGGCTTAGTGACTGAACAACAGCAAGCCTCTTCCCTATGCCTGGAGGACCTGGGCACTGCTTGAGTGTGAAGATGAGGAGGGCTGTGACTCTAAGACGTCTTGTTTTCCTTTCATGGTTGGGAGACATCGCACCTGCTCAGACTCTGATGGAAGTGGTCCATTTGCAAACACAAAGCCATGTTTGAAGGAGAGAGGAGGGATAATTGAGTGTAAAGTTTAATTATCCACAATTCTCATAGTTTCCTGGTGGATTTTTGATATTGCTGTTTGGCAAAATCATTCCAATGACTCAATGAAAGTGCTCACTTATGGCTCTTGCTATAGTGTCTTATTTATAAGGTTAAAAATGACCGTGGTGTTTGTCTCCAGCTTGAGCTAGTTCCTTCCAGGTTAGCATCCAGTGCTCTGCGGCGCTTGCCGGGTTCCCAGGGGGGCAGCACACACATGCAGGCTTTGAAGCCGTGGTGGAGGGTGCTTGAGTCAGACGCCAACACACAGATTCTTAACCACTTGGTTATTCTGCAGCCTCCACGCCCCCGGACTTGAGTGCTTCTCTAAAAACCACCGGAGTGCTGGTTCTTCCCTTGTCCCTGCTGCCCCAGACACTTCTCCAGAGTGTCAGGCAGTGTAGACCAGCTGGATCTGATCAAATACAGTCACAAGCTGTGAGCTAAGCTTCACGGCTTCAGAAAGACAACTTTGATTTCAAAATCAATTTGATTTCAAAAACCAAAAACCACAGGGCTTCCCTGGTGGCTCATTGGTAAAACACACACGTGTCAATGCAGGAGACAGGGGTTCGATCCCTAGTCAGTGAAGATCCCATATGTCTTAGAGAGATTAAGTCCACGCCCCACAACTACTGAGTATGTGCTCTGGAGCCCGGGAGCCACAGAACTGCTGAAACCCCTAGAGCCTGCGCTCTGCAACAAGAGAAGCCAGCCTACCGCAACTGGAGAGCAGCCCAGGTCATGGCAACTAGAGTAAGTTTGTGCAAAGCTTCAAGGACCCAGTACACCCAAAATAAATAAATAAAAAGCATTAAAAAAGAATTTGCAAGGAACCAAAGAGTTACATATTTTTTTTTAAAAAACTCTCAGTTGTAAAGAAAAACCCCCAAAACCATGGAAAAGAAAACCCGGTTCTTCTTTATGTTGTGCCACAGAAGTAGGAATATAGCCAGGTGTACGTGGGTTTTCCCTTTAGAAGATTCACTTCAGCAGAAACATCGGGGCACCTCTCCTTCGCCTTCAGAAGCTCCAGGCCCCTGAACCAAGTGACCCAGAAGAGCTGCTCACTGTCACACGTGTGCAGGTGGGGGCCGTTCCCTTCCCTTCCCCAGGGCCACACACACCGCACCTGCACACACTCACACACACCGAGACACACTAACACATGTGCACCCTACATGCTCATGCACCCACACCCACACACTCACACACACACACACACACACCGAGACACACTAACACATGCGCACCCTACATGCTCACGCACCTACATACACACATGTACATACACACACACCTCCCACCCTCACACACTCACGTGGCTATGCACTCTCACATGCACACATATACCACTACACACTAACACGTGTACCCCAAACCCACACATACCCCTACACACTCACATGGCTACACATTCTTCCTCACACACACGTATGCACACACCACGAGACATTAACACATATGTACCCTACATGCTCACACACACACACACACCCCTAGTCACATGCTATGCACTCTGACACACACACCACAACCCTCAGGTGGGGACTCTTGAGAGATCACCTTCCGAGGGGAGGACCACCCATCGGTCTTTACCGGCTCTTCCACTTCCTCCTTGAGCCTCTGCGCTCCCAGGCCAAGAGGGGGGAGTACCCCCAGAGCTCCAGCTCCTCCAGGAAGCGAGGTGTCCTCTGGAGGAGGGTCTGAAGAGGAAGGTTCAGTTGGCCGGTTGTGAGGTGTCATGGTAACCACGGCAGAAACGGAAGCAGAGCTGAACCATCGCCGCTGGTCACGTCCGAGGCTGGTCCAGGCTGGTCCAGGCTGTTTGATCCCATTCACGCTGCTGTCACATGTCTTGAAATGGAGTGATGTTAAGTGCTGATTTACAAGGACGAATAAAACTGACCAGGACGGCTCAGAGAATACGGTTTTGCTCTGCTGGACGCATAATACACTTTAAAAAAGATCCGATCTTCCATGTATACATGACGGCAGTAATTTCAAGATCGCGATTGCAGCCAGGCTCTCAGGTAGCTAATGTGCATTTTAACAGTTTTGTAAATATGCACTCTGATGATGGATGGTCCCTGACATGTGAATAATCTCTGTTATGAAAGCCCTTAAATGCACTACATAAATTTGATGTTTGTGTTCTAGCGTTCTGGAGCAGCCATGGGCACTTCCTGAGTCCTCTGCGCTGAAAGAATCGCCCCACTCACACTTGTCAGAGCTGAGGGCCAGCACTGCAGTGTTACGGGCTGGTTTATGACCTGCTTCTCAGAACAGATGCACCATCTTCCTTCATGCGAATGCTGACTCACTCGGTGCTTCTATGAACAAAAAGCATGTATCCGAATCCCATCCCTGTCCCGTATGGAGATGGATGCACTGCAACAGAGCATCCAGGGGGCTGGTCAGGAAGAGGGGAGGTTTTCTGTGTGCCTGGTTGCTCAGTCGTGTCTAACCCTCTGCAACCCCATGGACTTCAGCCTGCCAGGCTCCTCTGTCAGTGGGATTTCCCAGGCAAGAACACTGGAGTGGGATGTCATTTCTTTCTCCAGGGGATCTTCCTAACCCAGGGATCAAACCCACATCTCTTGTGTCTCCTGCATTGGCAGGCAGGTTCTTTTACCACTGGTGCCACCTGGGAAGCCCCTTGGGAGGTTTTGAAGCCCTCGTTGTTGTTGTTCAGTCGCTCAGTCGTGTCCAACTCTTTGTGACCCCATGGACTGCAGCATGCCAGGCTTCCCTGACCTTCACCATCTCCTGGTGCTTGCTCAGACTTATGTCCATTGAGTCGGTGATGCCAACCATCTTGTCCTCTGGGGTCCCCTTCTCCTGCCTTCAATCTTTCCCAACATCAGGGTCTTTTCTAATGAGTTGGATCTTTGCATCAGGTGGCCAAAGTACTGGAGCTTCAGCTTCAGTATCAGTCCTTCCAATGATTATTCAGGCTTGATTCCCTTTTGGATTGACAGGTTTGATCTCCTTGCAGTCCAAGGGACTCCCAAGAGTCTTCTCCAGCAGCATAGTTCAAAAGCATCAGTTCTTCTGCATTTGGCTTCTTTATGGTCCAGCTCTCACATCCATATGTGACCACTGGAAAAACCATAGCTTTGACTAGACGGGATTTTGTGGGCAAAGTAATGTCTCTGCTTTTTAATATGCTGTCTAGGTTTTCTTCCAAGGAGCAAGCGTCTTTTAATTTCATGGCTGCAGTCACCATCTGCAGTGATTTTGGAGCCCAAGAAAATAAAGTCTGACACTGTTTCCACTGTTTCCCCATCTATTTCCCATGAAGTGATGGGACTGGTTGCCATGATCTTCGTTTTCTGAATGTTGAGCTTTAAGCCAACTTTTTCACTCTCTTTCACTTTCATCAAGGGGCTTTTTAGTTCCTCTTCACTTGGTGCCATAAGGGTGGTGTCATCTGCATATCTGAGCTCATTGATATTTCTCCCAGCAATCTTGATTCCAGCTTGTGCTTCCTTCAGCCCAGCATTTCTCATGAAGTACTCTGCATATAAGTTAAATTTGAAGCCCTGGAAAAGTTAAATTCAATGGTTCGATGTGGAAACAACCATGGGAATAGCAACCAGGACGCGTTTTATTGTAAATGCATTTTCTTCTCTTGCTCAAGACACACTCCGACCTCTCGCCACAGCTCACCTCACGGTGCCCTCACTGTGTGGGAAGCGTTGAAGTATCGTCCAAAGGGCAGCCCTCAGAGACTCTATCGTGATTTCTACCACCTCTCACGGCAGAATCTAGCCTTCCCGCATGGCAATGACAATTTGATTGCAGTAGTGTGTTATCCATGGAACCTCATGGCTAATTTCATCTTTCCAATATTATGCTCATCACACCACACCTTTACCTAAAAGTTTCAATGCAGATGAAATTCACTTCCCTTCACTTGGCCTGCAAGACTTTCCAGAATTTGAGTCAACATGATTTTTCAAGCTCTTCTCCTTTTTCTCCTGTTCCTTGAACCATCTCAGTCACACCCACCTGAGCCCTGGAAACAAATTCATGTTTCTAGCATCCAGGCTGGTCTCAAAGCTTTTCTACATCCTCCAAGGGCTTGCCCAGATTTCTTTTTCAACTAATATTTATTTTGGACACCTGGAACGTCTATGATCTACCCAGCCATGGGGGGTGTATGGAAGACATATGGACAAGCATACACACACACACATGCCTCCATAGGGTTGAAAGGGAGGCAAACACAGCCGCTGCAGTTTAAATATGAAATATACTTGAGGCCCGATGCTGACCCAGGGAGAAGTCTGCTAGTCTGTTTTCAGAGGTAAGGAATATTGTAGAGAGGGTTCTAAGGGATGAATAGAAGTTCATGTGGAAGACAAAGGGAGTCACTCAAAGTGGGAGTGGAGGGACGAAGGTTTCCTGGGAAAAGCTGGGGCAGGGTCCTGTCCTCAGGGCCTCTAGGCCAGGCCAAGTGGCTTGTCTCTGTACATGACAGAAAGTGTTGAGAGTGTTTGAGGCGGAAAAATGCCCAGTTAGACACCAGTGTATACGGCGGTGGGAGGGAGAATTGGAGGGGAAGGGGCTGGAAGCAGGGTGGATGGCATCCCAGCGACACGGGTCTTCCCACCCAGCTCACACACTTGGGCTTTCCTTCCCTAAGTCCTAAGACCTTGGATCCCTAAGGCACTGAGTGGCAGTGCCGTTCACTTGGCAGTTAGTGCTGCACTCTCTCTCTTTACATACAGCGGTGAGATAATGAAGAACACATACTGGTCTCTGCCCCAACTCCTGCACAAGCGTCCTGAGACTGGTGATTTCCTGGGTGACAAGAGAGTCTTTTGTCCCAAAGAGCTGCCCCTGGGTGGCTCCTGGATGGGGCTGGTCACAGGAAAGAACCGCCCACATTGAGAAGCTTGGCATCTTCATTTCCACCCTCCACCTCCTCTTGAGAAGAGAAGCTGAGAATGGAATTTATGGTGGGTCATGCCTGCGTAGTGGAGCCTCCAGCCACCTCCCAGGCACAGGAGTGCTTCTGAGCTGGGGGACCTTGGAGGCGCTGGGAGAAAGGCCTGCCTGACAGTGCAGGGGAGCTCGACCGCTCCACCGCACCTCCCCAAGCGTCTCCTCCATCTGGGTGTTCATCCGTGTCCTTTGACACAGGACTAAACACGAGAAGCGTTTCCCTGTGATCTGTGAGCTGCTCTCGCAGGTTAATGGAACCCACGGAGGGGCCATGGGAGCCTCTGATCCGTAGCTGGTTGGTCAGCAGTGCGGGTAACAGTGTGCGCTTGCACTTGGCATTCTGATTTGGAGGCGGCCCTTGGAACCTCCAAACTCGTAGCTGGCCAACCAGAAGCCAACCAGGTGATGACCCACATCCCAGGTGGTGAGGGGCAGTCCTGTAGGGCTGAACCCCTCACCCCGGAATCTGGGCTCTGATGAGGTCTTCAGGATGACCACATTAGAACTGAATTAAATGGCTGGACACCCGCTTGCTGCCCCAGAGAACTGACCACCTGGTGCCCAGAGGTGTGGTGCTCCGGGTGAGTGCGGTATTAGGGAAGACAGGTTTTTCCCTGTGTAGGAGGGGGAAGTTGAGTTTTTCCTTTACAATGGCTTCTTTTCGCTTGTTCAATTAGTTCACAGTTATTAGTAGCAACAAAGACCACATTGAGGACAAATTCCATGAGGCTGAGCTTCGCTCACTCTTTCTTTGTACGGCGTCTTACACAGTTCTATGAAAAGTGTCTATTCCAAAAATTTTCTGTGGTTGAAACTAAAGTCAGGTTGCTTGGGAGAACTCCATATCAGGATGAAATGATATGGGGTCATGTTCAGTACCAAAGATTCTTTAAACATGTATGCTATTTAGGAATTTGCCAATTCATGATAAGGCTTCAGTCACATATGAAAAGAATGTGAAATAAAAATGTCAATGTGAAAAATAGAAATTGTTAGGATTCCTATGAGAGGTGGTGATGCAGGGGGATATGCCATCATGTCCTTGCCCTTTGACATTTAAAATGAATTGAAGTCTCTTGTTGTTGTTCAGTTGCTAAGTTGTATCTGATTCTGTGACCCCATGGACAGCAGCATGCCAGGCTTCCCTGTCCTTCGCCATCTCCTGGAGCTTGCTCAGACTCATGTCTGTTGAGTTGGTGATGTCATCCAAACATCTCATCCTCTGCTTCCCCCTTTCTCTAAATCTCTCTAATTCTTCCTATCAGTATGAATTTTACCAAACAGCAGTGGAAGTCCCAGCACCGTAAGTTTCTGAATTGTTTCATAAACTAAGAAGCTTGTAGCTGAGTTCTCCTGGGTGGTGATGCCCTTTCTACCTGTCTCTTGCTCACATCTTACAGTTCCTGGGAGGAGAATGTATTAAGAACTCAAGGTAGTTCATCGACAGAGGAATGGATAAAGACGCTGTGGTACATATACACAATGGAATATCAGTCAGCCATAAAAAGGAATGGATTTGAGTCAGTTCTGATGAGGTGGATGAACCTAGAACCTATTATACAGAGTGAAGTGAGTCAGAAAGAGAAAGATAGATATTGTGTTCTAAGGCACAAATATGGAATATAGAAAAATGGTACTGAAGAATTTATTTACAGGGCAGCAATGGAGAAACAGACATAGAGAATAGACTTATGGACTTGGGGAGAGGGGAGAAGAGGGTGAGATGTATGGAAAGAGAAACGTGGAAACTTACATTACCATATACAAAATAGATAGCCAATGGGAATTGCTGTGTATCTCAGGAAACTCAAACAGGGGCTCTGTATCAACCTAGAGGGTGGGATGGGGCAGGAGATGGGAGAGAGCTTCAAAAGGGAGGGGATGTGTATATACCTATGGCTGATTCATGTTGAAGTTTGACAGAAAACAGCAAAATTCTGTAAAACAATTATCCTTCTATTAAAAAATAAATAAGTTAAAAAAAGAAAAGAACTCAAGGTATTAAGGCAGTCTGCAAAGAGACGATAGGATATGATTTGGTCCGGCATGCGCAGAGGAACACGGAAGTGACGTCATTTGGAGGAGGATGAGTTGAAGCTGGAGCTCTAAGACCCAGGCAAGTGTGCTCTCCCGGTCTTGAGTCGAGGATGATGGACGTTTGCTGACCAGTTCCACTGACACCCAGGTGCCCTGTCTGTGGGGTGTGCCGGTGTTCCTATGGCCGTGCCGCCTTCTTTGGTCCTGGGTCTCTCTAGGGTGCTCCACACGGAGCTCTTCCAGTTGCCGTCATTTTAGGGGAGCGCATGCTTCCCGTCTTCACTCTGTTCCCAGGTCTGTGCAGTTCTGTAAAGAATCTCCCCTAGGGGCGCCGCCTGCTCTGATGTGTTTTGTGTTCCCCGCGGGGTCAAGGAGCCAGGAGGCCCCGCCTGCTCCCAGGTAGGCCTCTGGTGGAAACTGCGTCTCCATCTGCCTTTATCACGTTCCCATCTGTCTGGGCGTGGATGGCCTAATGATTGTATCCTGTTTCCTCCCGACCTGGCCGTAGACTTCTTTATTTAGTTGGTGAGCCACTGTGCTTAGCTTCTTTCCCTTAAAATTGTGAAGCCTCTGTTTTCTATGCATTTTGCATTTTCTCTTTCCTTCTGCTGGTCGAAGTAAATATAACTGCCCATTTTTCATCGTGGAGACAGAGGACGATCACAGAGGAAATGTATCCTGTGACAAGAATGAAGCTTAGCAACCTAGTGGAAAATAAAAGAAGCATATTTGATCTTTGGCTTTTGAAGAGAGGAATAATAAAGGAGCCCTCCCAGTACCACCGTGTGCAGGCTTGAGCATGCCCTTCCTGAGTGTTTCCTCATCTGTGAAGTGGTGGTAATAATGTCTGCTCCACAGGGCCACCGCCGTGAGAATTAAATCAGGTCGTTTAAAAATGCCCCTCACATGTCCCGGCACACAGTGAGGGCTCAAGAAAGAGTTGATGTTAGATTGGATTTTTTTCAAGGGGGAAACAAAATTCACCTTTCTTCCAACACTTTTGCATAATTCCAAGGCATACATTTCCAAATATATACTTGGTCCAGTTTCCACCAACACCTAAGAAATCCACATGTCAGCACAATAGTGACTAGGAAAGTGTGGTGTGGGGTCTATACTTTTCAGAGTCATTTGGAACGCAGGTGGAAAAGACACATTCCTCGGTTCTACCCTAGACCTACAGCTCAATATCAGAAAACTAAATAGCCCAATCAAAAAATGGGCAGAAGACTTACATAGACATTCTACAAAGAAGACATACATACATGGCCAAGAGGCACAGGAAAAGATGCTTAACTTCACTAATTATTAGAGAAATGCAAATCAAGACTACATGAGGTACCACCTCACACTAGTCAGAAGGGCCATCATCCAAAAGTCCACTACTTATATACATATGTATGCATGTGTGTGTGCTAAGTCATGTTCCACTCTTTGAGACCCCACGGACTGTAGCCTGTCAGACTCCTCTGTCCATGGAATTTTCCAGACAAGAATACTGGAATAGGTTGCCATTTCCTATTCCATATATATATTTGCACATATATGTATATTTAAAATGTCAACTAAATTTGCAGAAGACTTTTGCTTTCTCCATGAAGCTACACAGCCATGTTATTACTGAATATTCAGAAAAGACATCACAAGTCCTCCCTCTTTCATGTCCTAATTCTGTTTCAGAGTCAGGCAAGAAATCTTTTTTCCATGATCCAGCAGATGTTGGCAATTTGATCTCTGGTTCCTCTGCCTTTTCTTAAACCAGCTTGAACATCAGAAAGTTCACGGTTCATGTATTGCTGAAGCCTGGCTTGGAGAATTTTGAGCATTACTTGACTAGCGTGTGAGATGAGTGCAATTGTGTGGTAGTTTGAGCATTCTTTGGCATTGCCTTTCTTTGGGATTGGAATGAAAACTGACTTTTTCCAGTCCTATGGCCACTGCTGAGTTTTCCAAATTTGCTGGCATATTGAGTGCAGCACTTTCACAGCATCATCTTTCAGGATTTGAAAGAGCTCAACTGGAATTCCATCACCTCCACTAGCTTTGTTCGTAGTGATGCTTTCTAAGGCCCACTTGACTTCACATTCCAGGATGTCTGGCTCTAGATGAGTAATCACACCATCGTGATTATCTGGGTCATGAAGATCTTTTTTGGACAGTTCTTCTGTGTATTCTTGCCACCTCTTCTTAATATCTTCTGCTTCTGTTAGGTCCATACCATTTCTGTCCTTTATCGAGCCCATCTTTGCATGAAATGTTCCCTTGGCATCTCTAATTTTCTTGACGAGATCTCTAGTCTTTCCCATTCTGTTGTTTTCCTCTATTTCTTTGCATTGATCACTGAGGAAGGCTTTCTTATCTCTTCTTGCTATTCTTTGTAACTCTGCATTCAGATGCCTATATCTTTCCTTTTCTCCTTTGCTTTTCGCTTCTCTTCTTTTCACAGCTATTTGTAAGGCCTCCCCAGACACCATTTTGCTTTTTTGCATTTCATCCCTGTCTCCTGTACAATGTCACGAACCTCATTCCATAGTTCATCAGGCACTCTATCTATGCAGGTCAGGAAGCAACAGTTAGAACTGGACATGGAACAACAGACTGGTTCCAAATAGGAAAAGGAGTACGTCAAGGCTGTATATTGTCACCCTGCTTATTTAACTTATATGCAGAGTACATCATGAGAAACGCTGGACTGGAAGAAACACAAGCTGGAATCAAGATTGCCGGGAGAAATATAAATAACCTCAGATGTGCAGATGATACCACCCTTATGGCAGAAAGTGAAGAGGAACTAAAAAGCCTCTTGATGAAAGTGAAAGTGGAGAGTGAAAAAGTTGGCTTAAAGCTCAACATTCAGAAAATGAACATCATGGCATCCGGTCCCATCACTTCATGGGAAATAGAGGGGGAAAGAGTGGAAACAGTGTCAGACTTTATTTTTTTGGGCTCCAAAATCACTACAGATGGTGACTGCAGCCATGAAATTAAAAGACGCTTACTCCTTGGAAGGAAAGTTATGACCAACCTAGATAGCATATTCAAAAGCAGAGACATTACTTTGCCAACAAAGGTTTGTCTAGTCAAGGTCTAGTATGGTTTTTTCCTGTGGTCATGTATGGATGTAAGAGTTGGACTGTGAAGAAGGCTGAGCACCAAAGAATTGATGCTTTTGAACTGTGGTGTTGGAGAAGACTCTTGAGAGTCCCTTGGACTGCAAGGAGATCCAACCAGTCCATTCTAAAGGAGATCAGCCCTGGGATTTCTTTGGAAGGAATGATGCTAAAGCTGAAACTCCAGTACTTTGGCCACCTCATGTGAAGAGTTGACTCATTGGAAAAGACTCTGATGCTGGGAGGGATTGGGGGCAGGAGGAGAAGGGGACGACAGAGGATGAGATGGCTGGATGGCATCACTGACTCGATGGACATGAGTCTGAGTGAACTCTGGGAGTTGGTGATGGACAGGGAGGTCTGGTGTGCTGCGATTCATGGGGTCGCAAAGAGTCAGACACGACTGAGCAACTGAACTGAACTGAACTGAAATCTTTAACTCCCTGGCTTTATTATGAGAACACAGAAGAATTCTTTTACCCACTTCCTAATTCTCAGGACGATCGTTGATGATAATTTCAAACACTTTAACGTTCACCATTTTGAAATGCCCTGTTGAGGATCTGTGGGCATCACTGGCGCTGCGACCCTGGCATTGGCGGCTCACCCTTCATGGGGAGGGCGGCGTGCTGTCCCGAGCTGGGCTGGTCTGGGTGAGATGGAAATGACTCATTGACACATTTCAATTCAGAAATCCATGCTGCTCAGGAAACAGTAGTAAATTTGGAGAATTAAGTGGGCCCATTCATAATTAAACACCTGGAGTGCAGCACTCATGTGTTTCCTTCCTGAAACGGGCGGCCGGATGCCCTCAGCCACGTGTTGCGTCCCCTCCCGTTTTCTCTGTGACTTTTCTTTGCCTGCAGCATATTCCCATCTTCTCAAACTGAGGTTACTCCGGCCCATTCCGGTTCATTTCCCTGTACACCTTTTGCTATTTCTCCCACAATAATAGATTTTCACCTATTGACTAGAGAGGAATTCTTATTGCACTTCTGTGGGGTTTTTGTCAATTAGATTAAAAAACAGTAAGGAGGGAGTGAGAACAAATTTCTGTCTTGCTTTTCACATGTCACAGATAATGACCCCAGCGCTCATGACATGGCTGGATTCAGCTACAGATGACATGGAGCATTCCCTCCGCTTTCAGTCCTCGCCCCGAGAAGCTCCCAGATTTCTCAGTGCTGTCTGATTGGCAGAGGTCAGCCCGCCCAGCGCTTTGAAGGGCTGCAGTTTACCACTGGTGGGTAGGGCGCTGGGTGTCAACTTCTTTGAAAGCAGACACTGGGTTCTTTTGATTAAATATAGAAAAGCTAGCTAGAAGGCTTGGCATGGAATTTGAAAGGAGACCTCCAAGAATTTTTCAACTCTCTGATGCTTTAATATCTTGAATGGGTTGAAATTAATGCAAAACCTAAAATGAGAAAATGAGAACGTGTGAGGCTTCCATGGACCAGAGGAATGGTTGTGGCCTCAAGAACCAAATGAAGGAGCAGCTCAGCTTTTCTGCCTCGTGAACACTCACTCCCCTTGATCTGGGAGGTGTGTCTGAGTCTGGGGGCATGCTGTCCCTCTTATTTCTTGAAACTTCTTCCAGTCATACTGGACAGAAGGCTCCCTCCCCTGATGGCCTTCCTCTAAAACATATCATCTTTGCTCAGAACATCTTTGCTAAGAATTTGCCTGCCAATGCAGGAGACACAAGAGGCATGGGTTCGATCCCTGGGTTGGGAAGATCCCCTGGAGGAGGAAATGGCAGGCCACTCCAGTATTCTTGCCTGGGAAATCCCATGAACAGAGAAGCCTGGCAGACCACCGTCCATGGGGCTGCAGAATGAGCAGCACGATACAGCACCCTTGCTCGGGACAGCGGCTCCTCCCGTCTGCTCACACATCCACTGTCACTCAAACGACTGTCTCTGGGGCCTGCCTGTGTTTCGACTTCCACTGTGAACTGTTCTCAGCGCCTTCTCTGCTTCTCCCTGTCTTTCTTGTCCTCCAGGCTCAGGACTACAGCACGTGAGTCAGATTCCTGCTTTCCCCGCTCAAGCCTCACCCCTACGAGCCCCAAGGATGCTCACCAAGCTGGCCTGACAGGAAGCAGTGCCGTCCACCCTCAGGGCAGAACTGGCCAGTTTGACACCCTTAGCACTCAGCCTAGGTATCTTAGGGCACTTTTCCGTTTTCTGTGTGTGAAAAGCTTTAAGAACTTAATGACTATCCTGGTCAGATCCCAGAAGACAGCGCATCTTATGACTGCCCCCGCCCCCAGCCTACATTTTCTCATCTGAAAAACAGAGCTAATAATACCTCCCTGTCTCCCTGGTAGGTTTCAGGGGAGACTGAAGATGAGCAGGGGGTGGGGATGGGGAGAACTTCCTGGATCGCAGATGTCACACCAACATCAGGTGCGACTGCTGCTGCGTTTTTGGTATTCTAAGTCCACTTAAGTGTTTGCCCTGGATATAGTAAAAAATTCCCTTGATCCCCTTGACAGGACTTTTTGTCTCAGAAGATGAATGTCATAGTTTCAATAATATTCACTTTTAGCTACCTTTTTTGGAGGGCTCACAAAACAGACACAAGATAGAAATACCCAGAGTCCCTAAAATTCTTAGAGAAGCGTGTATTCTAATTGAGCTAATTTCTGGCTAACAGGCTAATGGAAAACACTTTCCTTTGAAACTTATTGTTGAATATCTAAAGGTCTCAGGCTGATTTCTTCATTGGAATAAGTATAATATATAACATGAATCTTTAATGCTTCTCATCTTAGATAAAGAATTGCTGTATCTAAAAATATTAACTGCATCTCCTGCAGTCCTAATCCAAGTTTAATTGAAAAATGTTGGTTGAAATTCAACAATTACGGAGGCCTCACCTCTGATCATCTTTTTTTAAGGTAGGGTTTTCATGATGTTTTTATTTAGAGTGAGAACACATCACAGTGAAATGAGGGCAGGCTGTGATGAGGACAGAGGACCCCCATGTTGCAAATGCCATACACTCACTCTGCATAGAGGCTCCAGTCCAGTTCCTTAATCAGAGAAAAGAGCAGCGTTTATTTTGTTTTGAGTTGGTTCCTGTTTTGGGTGAAGTCATTAGGGAATTAATTTTGGAATAATTGTGGGCTCTTCGGCACAACAGTCTTGAACCAGGCACGCCTGATCTAAAATGGACATAATGAAGTTCCATGCAAACACCACGTTCATAAAGAAAGTCTAGGAACCACAGCATCTTGTGACTCGATGGCTTGGTCATGGGTGTGATTCACATCCATACGTTTGAAACACAGGCTTCCGGATGTAATGGTAGATACAGGAAGCGACGTGTGCCCTTTACGGCCGCTTGGCTCTGCTGGAGGCGCAGCGGGCGTGAGGACGCTCTGGAGAGGCACAGCTGGTCGAGCTGGGGATGTCTTATAGGGAGGCTGACTCCGAGCCAGGAGATTGGGCACGGAGCGGGCGAGCAGCATCACGCCTTGAGTGACGACCTCACGGGACGCTCCAACCCCGGCGGCCGTGCTCAAGTCCCCCGGGGTGCGCCATGACTCCAGAAGACAGACGACTTCATCCAGTCCTCACAGCGCGTGAAGCTAAGGGAATGACCCCGTTTAATAATGAAGAGCCTCAGCCTCACCAAGGTCAACATCTTGCCTGAGGCTGCCAAGTGTGCGCCCACGGTGGAACCGCGATTCTGGGGGTTATTTTACTTCCCCAAATCAGCTCTAACGCAGTTGTGAAAGTGATGGTTTACTCATCTGGCAAGTGGAAGCTAATGCAGCTTGACCGAGTTACGGAAAGACTGGTTGGGGAAATCAGGAGAACTAAGCCCACTTTTCCGTGTCCAGAGATTAATAACAGCACACAGCTATTATTTGAGTTGACGAGTACGGGGTGGGTGGTCAACCCAGACAAAGCGTTAACGTGGGGTTCACTGACCTCTCTGGATAGGTGATCTTGGGCATTTGAAGAAGATTCAGGACTCCAGATTTCCTGTTTCTGCTTTAGGTTGTCTACTTTAAAAAAATGTACAATGTGAGAGTTGCGAGTTAAGTTTTATTGGGGGCAAAATGAGGATTGCAGCATGGGAGACAGCACCTCAGTTCAGTTCAGTTCAGTCGCTCAGTCATGTCCGACTCCCTGCGACCCCATGAATCGCAGCACGCCAGGCCTCCCTGTCCATCACCAGCTCCCAGAGTTCACTCGGACTCATGTCCATCGGGTCAGTGATGCCATCCAGCCATCTCATCCTCTGTCGTCCCCTTCTCCTCCTGCCCCCAATCCCTCCCAGCATCAGTCTTTTCCAATGAGTCAACTCTTCACATGAGGTGGCCAAAGTATTGGAGTTTCAGCTTTAGCATCATTCCTTCCAAAGAACACCCAGGGCTGATATCCTTTAGAATGGACTGATTGGATCTCCTTGCAGTCCAAGGGACTCTCAAGAGTCTTCTCCAACGCCACAGTTTAAAAGGATCAATTCTTCAGCGCTCAGCTTTCTTCACAGTCCAACTCTCACATCCATACATGACCACAGGAAAAACCATAGCCTTGACTAGACAGCACCTCAGATAGCTCCAAAAGGTCAGTATATATGTGAGTTTGGTGAAGGGGGAGTCTGTGCAATCAAGCGCGTATTTTCTGTAAAGTTTCTGCTGGGCTCCTGAAGCTTCTGCTAGCCATGAGAAACAATTGTCATCATGGGTTTTAGAGCTTTTCTAGATATGAGGAGATACAAGAAGTGGGCTCATGAAATCAGCTCCTGAGAATATCTAACTATCTGAAGAACTGTCCTGCCAGTTTTTCCCAAAGCACAGAGTGCCTTATTTCTACTCTCCACCCTGAACTCCTTCAGGGGGCATTGAAGATCAGCAGCTGCAGCAGTTCATGATTTAATTTTCAAGAGATAGATGGCAACCGCTCATGGCAAATGCCAATTTGTAGTTGACAAGGGGTTGGTTTTTTTTTTTTTTATTGCAGTATAGCCAATTAACAATCCTGTGATAGTTTCAGGTGAATAGTGAAGGGACTCAGCTGTACACACACATGTATCCATTCTCCCCCAATCCCCGCTCCCATCCAGGCTGCCCCATAACATTGAGCAGATTTCCCTGTGCTATACCTTGTTGCTTATCCCTTTTAAATATAGCAGTGTGTCCATGTCTATCCCAAACTCCCTAACTACCCTACAAGGGGTTGGTTTTGGTGGAGAAAATTTCTGTAAGCATGAAGAATGTTATGCAATGTCTCATAGCATCTTGCGTCTTCTAGTTATTCTATAAACATCTGTCAGACAACAAAATTGTTGTTCAGTCACCAAGTCCTGTCTGACACACTGCAGCAAGCCAGGCTTCCCTGTCCTTCACCATCTCTTGGAGTTTGCCCAAGTTCATGTCCACTGAATCCATGATGCCATCCAACCATCATATCCTCTGTTGCCCTCTTCTCCTTTTGCCTTAATCTTTCCCAGCATCAGGGTTTTTTTTCCAATGAGTCACCTGGTCACATCAGGTGGTCAAAGTGTTGGAGCTTCAGCTTCAGCATCAGTCCTTCCAGTGAGTATTCAGGGTTGATTTACTTTAGGATTCACTGGTTTGATCTCCAAGGGACTCTCAGGAGTCTTCTCCAGCACCATACTTTGAAAGTAACAATTCTTTGGCACTTTGTCTTCTTTATGGTACAACTCTCACAACCATACATGACTACTGGAAAGACCATAGTCTAGACTATGCAGACTTATCTGTGATATGATGTCTTTGCTTTTAATACGCTGTCTAGGTTTGTCATACCTTTCCTTCCAAGAAGCAATCATCTAATTTCTTGGCTGCAGTGATTTTAGAGCCCAAGAAGAGGAAGTCTATCACTGCTTCCACATTTTCTCCTTCTATTTGCCTTGAACTGATGGGACCGGATGCCCTGATATTAGTTTTTTTAATACTGAGTTTTAAGCCGGCTTTTTCTGTTTATTTTTTTATTTTTCCCTATGAAGTTGAATTAATTGCAGGAATGTGATTGAGATTTAATTGGCCACTGGATGTCACTGTTTACCCACCAACAAAGGATCAGCTCCCCACCGCCCACCCCCCTCTTTTTTCCACCCACCACCTGGTCAGGACAAAAGCCTGTGGAGGCAGCTCCAGCTGCAGAGATTTCAAGCTTATTTCTCATAAATAACCTGCTTTCTCTTGGGAAAAGAGTGGGTCCTGAGTTATTCAATTCAGGATATTTTCTCCTCATAGCAATTTAGATTGAGAATCGGTGCATTTTTTTCTTTTATCCTCCTAAAGAAGTTTTCTTTTCCTAACACAAACAAGAGCTATCTTGCAATTCATCCTGAAAACAGCAACATTAGTTAATTCAAGACTGTGAACTTTCCCATATAACCTTCATACAACACTGCTGGGCCTCCCTGGTGGCTCAGTGGTAAAGAATCTGCCTGCAATGCAGGAAACGTGGGCTCGATTTCCGGGTCGGGAAGATCCTCTGGAGGAGGGTATGGCAACCCACTCCAGTATTCTTGCCCGAGGAATCCCATGGACAGAGCAGCCTGGTGGGCTACAGTCCATGGGGTCACAAAGAGTCGGACATGACCAAAGCAACTGAGCACACACATGGAATGAATGACATCTGTATCATCTTTGTGGGGTTCACTGCTGCAGCAGAGAACCTAGAAAATGACAATCTTAAGATGAGCAGGAGCCTCAGGTTTATGTAATCAAACCCCCTTTTTAATGCTTTTTACCCTAACTTCAGCATTCCTTGGAGAGCCACAAGATCTTGTAAATGGGAGGTCTTTCTTGAAATTTCCCCAAGGTGTAAGACCAAGAATGTGAATGAGAAGGACCTGTGGAAAACAAGCCAGTGGGACAGTTCCTGGTCAGCATGTCCTCTGCCCCCTTTCCCCGCTACACCTCGTCTGTAAGACGTGCTCGTCCACACTGTCCACATCGTCCACACACTTTACACCATCCACACCACTCACACCACCTGCACCATCCACAGTGTCCACATCATCCACACCACCCACACTGTCTACACCATCCATACTATTCACACCACCTGCACTGTCTATACTATCCAGATTATCCACACCACTCACACCACCTGCACCATCCACACCACCCACACCACCCACACTGTCCACACCATCCACACTGTCTATACCATCCATACTATTCACACCACCTGCACTGTCTATACCATCCAGATTATCCACACCACTCACACCACCTGCACCATTCACACCATCCACACCAACCGCACTGTCTACACCATCCACACTGTCTACACCATCCACACCACCCACACCACCCACACTGTCTATACCATCCACACTGTCCACACCATCCTCACCACCCACACTGTCCACACCATCCACACCACCCACACTGTCCACACCATCCACACCATCTACACTGTCCACACCATCCACACCACCCACACTGTCTACACCATCCACACCATCTACACTGTCTACACCATCCACACTGTCTACACCATCCACACTGTCTACACAGTCCACACCATCCACATCATGCATACCATAATCTTGGCTTTAAAGTGAGGAGGAAAAATATCACTTCTGTTTCCTGAATCAGTGTATTCCCGACCAATTAATGGTAGTAGTTACCCCATTAATTGAACCCCTCCCTGTGCAGGGTTTGCGTCAAGTCTGTTCCCACAGTTTCATTTACCCCTCACTGCAGTGCTGCAGGGTGCTCCAAACAAGCTCTAATTTCCAGGGAGCAAATGGGCATGCAGGTTAAAGCGCCCACAGGAGCCCCTAGCTGGTTACCTATGCAGCCTGGGTGAGCTCCCATTGGCTCTGAGGCCTTTGGTTTTACCCACTCGACTGCTCACAGGTGTGAGGGTCAAGTTTATTAGAGCGACCTGCTAGAACTTGGTTAAACTTACGAAAAACAAAAGACAGAGCAATGACAGCCCACTTAGCATATTGGTAGTTTAACCAAAGTCTCCAGTGAGTGGCAGGCCGGGTGTATTTGTGTTAGGGGTGTTGAGAGTGGTCATCTGTGAGAATGACTATATACGAAAAGATGGAAATCTTACTCATACACTTTGAAGGTTTAGCTCATGTCAAGGAAGAGACATCGTGAAAATCTGAGTTCCTTAGAGGTTAGGGGTGCTGCTGCCATTTGTAGCAGAAGCTGCATCGCTCTGGCTTTCTCCTTTGTGTATCGAATGCCTGAGCGCTTCCATTAACATTGATTTAGGAAATGCCAATGGTGTTTACGCTGCTGAATATTCATCCTTGTCGTCATCAGAAATATGTCAGTCTGCATCAAGGAGGAGGCAGCACTGGGCTTTCGGGGACTTGGGGACAGGCAGCTTCAGCAGCAACTTGAACTTTCTGCTCAAGTCTTAATTGTTTTTGGAGAGCATGAGACATTCACTTAACCTATTTCCAGGAATTTTCAGGTTTTCTCGACTCTGCTATCTTTTGAACGGCCAAGAGGCAGAGGATTTTCATAAAGCTTACGAGATGGGGCACCGGTTGGAAACACTAGAATTGCATCTGGGGGAGAGGACTCTGGATTTATTCCTGAGGACTTACTCAAATCTTTAAAATGGAATATTTGAGTAAGTTCAGAGTGGGGGAAGGAGGCATGGACTATGCTGTGAGAACACTGGGTAGCACAACCTGCTGTCAGGTTATGGATATTCAATCCCATCCTTCTTGGCGTGAGCAGTAGGAAGGTGGGCCTTAGGGGGCACAGTTCAGTTCAGTTCAGTCACTCAGTCCTGTCCCACCCTTGCGACCCCATCAACTGCAGACCTCCCTGTCCATCACCAACTCCCAGAGCTTACTCAAACTCATATCCGTCTAGTGGGTAATGCCATCCAACCATCTCATCCTCTGTTGTCCCCTTCTCCTCTCACCTTCAATCCTTCCCAACATCAAGGTCTTTTCCAACGAGTCAGTTCTGATCCGGTGGCTAAAGTATTGGAGTTTCAGCTTCAGCATCAGTCCTTCCAATGAATATTCAGGACTGATCTCCTTTACGATTGACTGGTTTGATCTCCTTGCAGTCCAAGGGACTCTCAAGCCTTCTCCAACACCGCAGTTCAAAAGCATCAATTCTTCAGTGCTCAGCTTTCTTTATGGTCCAACTTTCACATCCATACAAGACTAATGGAAAAACCGTAATTTGACTAGATGGACCTTTGTTGGCAAAGTAATGTCTCTGCTTTTTATATGCTGTCTAGGTTGGTCACAGCTTTTCTTCCAAGGAGTCTTTTAATTTCATGGCTGCAGTCACCATCTGCAGTGATTTTGGAGCCCAAGAAAATAAAGTCTTTCACTGTTTCCATTGTTTCCCCATCTGTTTGCCATGAAGTGATGGGACTGGATGCCATGATCTTTGCTTTTTGAATGTTGAGATTTAAGCCAGCTTATTCACTCTCCTCTTTCACTTTCATTAGTTCTTCTTCACTTTCTGCCATAAGGGTGGTGTCTTCTGCCTACCTGAGTTATTGATATTTCTCC
Source organism: Bubalus kerabau (assembly GCF_029407905.1). Lineage (NCBI taxonomy): Eukaryota > Metazoa > Chordata > Mammalia > Artiodactyla > Bovidae > Bubalus > Bubalus kerabau. The sequence continues at coordinate 180,560,118 of NC_073627.1, read as the reverse complement.
CGGCAGTCTTGATTCCAGCTTGTGCTTCATCCAGCCCAGCATTAATCATGATGTACTCTGCATATAAGTTAAATAAGCAGGGTGACAATATACAGCCTTGATGTACTCCTTTCCCAACTTGAAACCAGTCCATTGTTCCATGTCCAGTTCTAACTGTTGCTTTTTGACCTGCTTATGTATTTCTCAGGAAGCAGGTAAGGTGGGCTGGTATTCCCACCTCTTGAAGAATTTTACACAATTTGTTATGATCCACACAGTCAGAGGCTTTAGCGTAGTCGATAAATCAGAAGTAGATGTTTTTCTGGAACTCTTGTTTTTTCTATGATCCAATGGATGTTGGCTATTTGATCTCTGGTTCTTCTGCCTTTTCTAAAACCAGCTTGAACACCTGGAATTTCTCAGTTCATGTACTGTTGAAGCCTTGCTTGGAGAATTCTGAGTATTACTTTGCTAGCATTTGAGATGAGTACAATTGTGTGATCATTTGAACATTCTTTGGCATCGTCTTTCTTTGGGATTGGAATAAAAACTGACCTTTTCCAGTCCTGTGGTCACTGCTGAGTTTTCCAAACTTGCTGGCATATTGAGTGCAGCACTTTCACAGCATCTTTTAGGACTTGAAATAGTTCACCTGGAATTGCATCACCTCCACTAGCTTTCTTCATAGTGATGCTTCCTAAGGCCCACTTGACTTTGCACTCCAGGATGTCTGGATGTAGGTGAGTGATCACACCATCATGGTTATCTGGGTCATGAAGATCCTTTTTGTATAGTTCTTCTGTGTATTCTTGCCACCTTCTTAATACCTTCTGCTTCTGTTAGGTCCATACTGTTTCTGTCCTTTATTGTGCCCATCTTTGCATGAAATGTTTTGTAGCTCTCGTTAATCTGCAGGACAGGTGTCTGGAACCTGAGCAGTGCGATTACGTGCTGAGGGTAGAGGACCTATGATCTGGTTTTGCTCTGTAACACAGGGCTGGACCCATCCTGGGTAACGTAAATCACTTGACCCCAATTTCTTTATTCCCCAGATGGGCAAAACCTATGTTGATTACTACCCACAGTTACATCAGTCCTAAGGAACTAATAGAGGTGATAAAAACAGGATAGAGTCATTCACTAGAGGAATGAGATATTATAAAAATCTGAAGAATCTAGAACACTTGGAAGTATTATAGATTTAATGGGCACCATGGAGTTTGCAGAGGAAATCACTTGTAGTTGGATGGGACATGGGTGACTTCTTGTGACTTTGTGATGTTGGCCAAATCGCCTATTACTGAGCTGCAGTAAAATGAGTCTCATCTGTAAAGTGAGAATGAGGAAACCTGCTCCCTAGAGTCACGACGTGGGGAGTACTGTGCACACCGTGGCTTGGCACAGAGTGTATGCTCACATCACGGTAATTCCCTTCCTTCCCTTCCTCTGCCTTCTTACTAACTGATCCATCCCTCGAAGAGAGATGGATTAATTAATTAATTAGAGAATCTGATGAAGCATGGGACTGTGGATCCTATTTATAGATCATTAATTCTTTGGCCTTTGGGAAATTCTTTAATACTGATTGCTAAATCATTTGTCTTTCCTCAATTTTAAAATGCAGCCTTCTCTTCCCAATACAATTTATTTAACATGTTTAGTTTACGCGCTTTGACATGATCTGAAGAGAAAATGGAATTTATCACAACATTCGATATACACAGCTTTTCTTGCCCAGCAGCCCTAAGATAATTTAAATATTTGTTCTGTTTTGATTATTAATTATTTATCTTTATTATCAAAAATAACTTGTGTGCATTTCCAATGAATGCCAGTAGAGAATACAGTAAAAGTGATGTAAGGAAATAAATAGGAGAAAAGTGGCAAGAATGCACCAAGAACCAATATTGTATGTTTATAACAAAATGTGAGGAAATGAAGTGAGGAAAGAACTATGAAATAAAATAGCCCACTTTCTTTTTTAAATTAATCAATTTATTTTAATTGGAGGATAATTTCTTTACAATATTGTGGTGGTTTTTGACATACATCGACATGAATCACCCATGAGTGCACATGTGTCTCCCCATCTTGAGCCCCCCTCCCAACTCCCTCCCCACCCCATCCCTCTGGGTTGTCCCAGAGCACCTGCTTTGAGTGCCCTGCTTCATGCACCAAACTTGCACTGGTCATCTGTTTTACATACGATAATATACATGTTTCAGTACTAAAATAGCCCACTTTCTTTGCAACTTCTGGTCCCAGATGAGATGACGAAGATTCACTTTCCCTTTCACTTCTCTCAAAATACAACTAAAAATCCTGGAAATAGTTACAGACAACTATAAAAGGACTCTGAAAGGTGGAAAGAGGAAGTGGGCTGGCTAGGGACCTTAGGACTTGAGGAACAACACGGTGGCAAGGTCCCTGGGGTTTCTCTTGGCTTCCCGTATATCCTGGACGGGTACTGAAGAAGGCCCACAACTCAAACCACCAAAAGGTACAGATTCTTTAAAGTTCCAGCAAAAGCCAGCTCTCTCTGGCTGAAGGGCCAGGAAAGAGGCAGCAGAGCCCGAGGGGGGCATGCCGTCTTCACCCCATCCCTGGCTGGCCTGCCCTGCCTGTACCGGCAGCACCTGCAGGAGTGGGCGCCTGACTCCACCCAGGAGCACAAACAGGCCTCGGGCCTCCCAGCCCTCCACTCAGCAGCAGACGGAGACCTATCGCCACAATCTCCTGACCACATTTGGTGGTGGAGAAAGACTCCCAGCAGTAGAGGAGGAGGCGGCCCCGGGTGATGTTCCCCTCCCTCAGCGGCACCGGCACACGTGGAATGAGAAGCATGTTGGCACAAGAAGCGCTAGAGAGAAGGTCCCGGGAAACACTCCCTGCCCCACAGGCTCAGCATCCGCTACCCATCCTCCGCCCTAGCAGCACTGGGGGCCCAGGAAAGTGCCTCCCACCCACCTCAAGCAGCACCATCAGTGAATAGGCAGGCCCTAGGTAGTAGCCTCGAGAACAGGCTCAGGGAAGCAGTGACTGCCCCGTGGCCCAGCATCTCCCACACTCCCTCCAGCAGGACCTGCAGGGAAAGCACACTCGGCCCCTGCAGGCAGCATCAACAGGATCAAAGAGGAGCCCTGGTGGTGCCAGGCGAACACAGTGAACCAGAAAAGCATCTCTAGGCCCTGAAACCCAAGTGTCATTGGAACCAAAGCCGAAGAAAGTGAGCAAGGGACTCTGCACTAAGCATAAACAGGGTGACTGCCTGCTGAGAGAAAGACTTAAATAGGGTGCAGAGTCTCACAGCTTAATTCTCGAAATGTCCAGGATACAAAAAAATCACTCTTCATACCAAGAACCAGAAAAGTCACAACCTGAATGAGAAAAGGCAATCAACTGATATCAATATAAACATAAACCAAATATTTGAGTTATCTGACAAGGATTTGAGAGCAGCCATCATAAAAAATGCTTCAGGAGGAGGTATAAATTGGAAGATTGGAATTGACATATACTCAATACTATATATTAAAAAAGTAAGTAATAAGAACTGTGTAGCACATGGAACTCTACTCAGTACTCCGTAATGACTCATATAGGAAAAGTATCTAAAAAATAATAGATATATGTATATGTATAGCCAATTTACTCTGCTGTACAGCAGAAACTAACAAAACATTGTCTATGCTCCAATAAAAATTAATTTAAAAATTAAAAATCCAATTCTTGTTTCACTGAAAAAGATGCTTCAATAGCGATTCCAAATTATCTCTAAACAAATGACAAAATAGAAAACTTCAGCAAAAACATTTCTATCTGTAGAAGGACACATACTATATATATATATCACTTATGTATTACTTTACAAAGCACAAAGTAACATTACACACGATTGAGGGATATATACATAAGCAAAAATATAAGGATATGAATTGCAAGAATGATCACCAAATTTGGAATCGTGGTTGCTTTTATGATAGGAAGGAATGCAATTCGAAAGGGAAATACAGTATGCTTCCTCTAGATGTGAAATGTTTTATTTCTTTAGCTTTGTTGTGGATACATGTTCATTATAATAATCTTTACATGTTTGTCTCTGAAATATTTCATAATAAAAACGACTACTGAAAAACTCTACTAAGTGACGGCTGTCTCTTGTAGCTTGAAACTTTACACTTAGTACCTTAGACAAAACATTAGTGCTTAACATGGTTAATTTTTGCTTTAACTTTTAAGGCTTTTAAAATATAAAAGAAGAAACAAAATTAGAATATCTTAAAAGAAATTGAGTCAGAGAGGGAAAATCTTTTCATAAAAGTAACTCTAGGCCCTTTCCTCATACCATTTACAAAAATTGACTCAAAATGGAACAAGAGTCTAAATGTATGTTCCCAAGTCTTGCCTGTTGTAAACAGGGCTACTATGAACATCAAGGTACATGTATCTTTTCAAATTAGTTTTCTCTCAATATCTGCCCAGGAGTGGGATTGCAAGATAATACGGCAACTCTGTTTTTAGGTTTCTGAGGAGCCTCCATGCTGTTCTCCATAGTGGCTGCGCTAGTTTACACTTCCATCAATAGTGTGTAGGAAGGCTCCTTTTTTCCACATCCTCTCCAGCATTTATTACATGTGGATTTTTTTTTTTTTTTAACGATGGCCATTCTGACTGGTGTGAGGTGATACCTCATTGTGGTTTTGGTTTGCATTTCCTTAATAGTTAGCAACTAAAGAGCCTCTTGATGAAAGTGAAAGAGAGTGAAAAAGTTGGCTTAAAACTCAACATGCAGAAAACTAAGATCATGGCATCCGGTCCCATCACTTCATGGCAAATAGATGGGGAAACAGTGGAAATAGTGACAGATTTTATTTTCTTGGGCTCCAAAATCACTGCAGATGGTGACAGCAGTCATGAAATTTAAAGATGCTTGTTCCTTGGAAGAAAAACTATGACCAACCTAGAGAGCGTACTAAAAAGCAGAGACGTTACTTTGCCAGCAAAGGTCCGTCTAGTCAAAGCTAAGGTTTTTCCCGTAGGCATGTATGGATGTGAGAGTTAGACCATAAAGAAAGCTGAGCACCAAAGAATTGATGACTTTGAACTGTGGTGTTGGAGAAGACTCTTGAGAGCCCCTTGGACTGCACCTTGCAGTCAAACCAGTCCATCTTAAAGGAAATCAGCCCTGAATATTCATTGAAAAGACTGATGCTGAAGCTGAAACTCCAATACTTTGGCCACCTGATGTGAAGAACTGACTCATTGGAAAAGACCTTGATGCTGGGAAAGATTGCAGACAGGAGTAGAAGGGGACAACAGAGGATGAGATGGTTGAATGGCATTACCAAGTTGATGGACGTGAGTCTGAGCAAGCTCCAGGAGTTGGTGAAGCCTGGCGTGCTGCAGTCCGTGGGGTCACAAGGAGTTGGATACGACTGAGCGACTGAACTGAACTGAATATTGAGCATGCTTTTATGTGCCTATCGGTCATCTGTATATCTTCATTGGAGAGATGTCTGTTTAGGTCTTCTGCCTATTTATTGGTTGGGTTGTTTGTTTTTTGATGTTAAGCTATGTGAACTGTTTGTATATTTTGGAAATTAATCCCTGGTCAGTAACATTATTTGCAAATATTTTCTCCCAGTCCTTAGGTTATTTTTTTGTGGTTTATGGTTTCCTTTACTGTGTAAAAACTTTCAAGTTTAATTAGGTCCCATTTGTTTATTTTTGTTTTTATTTCCATTACTCTAGGAGATAAATTCAAAAATATATTACTACACTTTATGTCAAAGAGTGTGCTGCCCATGTTTTCCTTTCGGAGTTTTATAGTATCTGGTCTTACATTTCGGTCTTCAATCCACTTTTATTTTTGTATATGGTGTTAGAGAAGTTCTAATTTCATTCTTTTACATACAGCTGTCCAGTTTTCCCAGCATCACTTATTGAAGAGACTATCTTTTTCCCACTGTATATTCTTGCCTTCTTTGTCAGAGGTTAATTGACCATAAGTGTGTGGGTTTATTTCTGGGCTTTCTATCCTTTTCTATTGATCTGTATGTCTGTTTTTGTGCCAGTACCGTACAGTATTGATAACTGTAGCTTTTCAGTATAGCCTAAAGTCAGTGTGTGATTCCTGAGCTCTGTTCTTCTTTCTCAAGATTATTCTAGCTATTTGGAGTCTTTTGTGTTTCCATACATTTAAAATTTTTGTTCTCGTTCTGTGAAGAATGCCATTGGTAATTTGATAGGGATTTCATTGAATCTGTAGATTGCCTTGGGGGACAATGGTTATTTTAACAATATTCAGTCTTCCAATCCAAGAATACATTTATCTTTTTGTTTGTGTCATCTTCAATTTCTTTCATCAGCATCTTACAGTTTTCAGAGTACAGATCTTTTGTCTCCTTAGATAGGTTTATTCATAGGTATTTTATTATTTTTGATGGAGAAGGGAATGGCATCCCATTCCAGTATTCTTTCCTGGAGAATTCCATGGACAGAGGAGCCTGGCAAACTACAGTCCATGAGGTCACAAAGAATTGGATATGACTGAGTGACTATCACAATAAGTGATATCCATATTATTTTTGATGTGATGGTAAGTGGAACTGTTTTCTTAATTTCTCTTTCTGATAGTATATACATGTATGTATATACACAAGACTGTTGTATATTAAAATTGTGTACCTAGCAACTCTACCAAGTTCACTGATGAGCTCCAGCAGTTTGCTGGTAGGGTTTGGGCGTTTGGGGAGTTTTCTATGTATAATAGAGCATCATGTCATCTACAAACAGCAGTTTTACTTCTTTTCAACTTAAATTCCTTTTATTTTTCTTCCCTGATTACTGTCCAGAACTTCCAAAACTATGTTGAATAAAAGTGGTGAGAGTGGACATCCTTGTCTTATTCCTGATCTCAGAGGAAATGCTTTCAGCTTTCTACCACTGAGTATGATGTTAGCCGTGAGTTTGCCATAAGGCCTTTTGTTATGTTGATATATGTTCCCTCTATACCCACTTTCTGAAGTTCGTTCATTGTTGTTCAGTCGCTCAGTCATGTCCAGCTCTCTGAGGCCCCATAGACTGCAGCATGCCAGGCTCTGTGTCCTTCACTATTGCCTAGAGTTTGCTCAAACCCATGTCCATTGAGTCGATGATGCCACCCAACCATCTCATCCTTTGTTGCCCCCTTGTCCTCCTGCCCTCAATCTTTCCCAGCATCAGGGTCTTTTCCAATGAGTCGGCTCTTTGCATCAGGAGGCCAAAGTATTGGAGGTTCAGCATCAGTCCTTCCAGTGAATATTCAGGGTTGATTTCCTTTAGAATTGGCTGGTTTGATCTCCTTGCAGTCCAAGGGACTCCCAAGAGTCTTCTCCAGCACCACAATTCAAAAGTATAAATTCTTCAGCTCTCAGCCTTCTTTATGGACCAACTTTCACATCCATACATGACTACTGGAAAAACTATAGCTTCAACTATATGGACCTTTGTCGGCAAAGTGATGTCTCTGCTTTTTAATATGCTGTCAAGGTTTGTCATAGCTTTCCTTCCAAGGAGCAAGTGCCCTTTTATTTGTCATGAAGTGATGGAACTGGATGCCATGATCTTAGTTGTTTTTTTTTTATTATTTAATTTTTTAATCAAAGGATAACTGCTTTACAGAATTTTGTTGTTTTTTGTCAAACATCAACACGAATCAGCTTAGTTGTTTTAATGTTAAATTTCAAGCCAGATTTTCACTCTCCTCTTTCACCTTCATTAGGAGGCTCTTTAGTTCCTCTTCACTTTCTGCCATTAGGGCGGTATCATCTCCATATCTGAGGTTGTTGATATTTCTCCTGTCAATCTTGATTCCAGCTTATGATTCATCCAGCCCTGTATTTTGCATGATGTACTCTGCATACAAGTTAAACCAGTAGGGTGACAACATACAACCTTGTCGTACTCCTTTCCCAATTTAGAATGAGTCCATGTTCAGTTCTAACTGTTGCTTCTTGACCCACATACTGGTTTCGCAGGAGGCAGGTAAGGTTCCTGTCTATCCCTGTGTTTTATTCACAGGTCATCTTCTCAGTGAGGCCTCCCTAATCACCTGGTCTAAAATTATAGAGTTCCCTTCTCCAAAATTTTAAACTTAATTCTTTCTTCCTTAATTTATTTCTCCTCCTCAAAATGTATAGCCATATAGCATACTATATACTTTACTTATTTATCTTATTTATTATCCCCACAAGATTGTAAGTGTCCATGAGTTCAGGGTTTTTATCCACAGCTGTACTCTCAATGCCTACAAAAGTAACTGGCATATCGAAATTATTCAATCAATATTTGTCAAATTAACAGAAGAACACATGACTGATGACTTTGGAAACAATCCTCAGACTCTTAATTCATCTGCTTCTTTTTAAGCATCTAACTAGACAGGGAAGCCTGGCATGTTGCAGTCCATGGGGTCTCAAAGAGTCTAACACGACTTAACAACTGAATTAGGACAAAAGTGAAAAGTGAAGTCGCTCAGTCATGTCCGATTCTTTGCGACCACATGGACTGTAGCCTACCATGCTCTTCCATCCATGGGATTTTCCAGGCAAGAATACTGGAGTGGGTTGCCATTAACACTAGATGGCACAATATTACAAAGAAAGTAAGTTAATCCTTTTCTGCCAGCTGGAATTGCCTCAAGAAAAGCCCAACTGTTGCCAAGTTTCCTCTGGCCTCCCCACTTCCTGGCCTGCTCCTGTTATGTTTTGCTGTAATAACACAAATTTCACTGAGTTATGCCCCACCTGCATAAATGTTATTCTGCCCTGCTGAGTATTTCAGTGCTTCCATGTGCCAGCCCGTGTTACCAAATTCCTCCTCCCCACCCCTCATAACCTTCCAACCTATCTTCAACTGGTCATTAATGCGCTAGAGCCTTCAATTTCTGGAGCTGTGGATGGTCTGTGGTGAGAAAGAATCTGTCCCCTCTGGGTCACACTCTGTTGAGCAGGAGGTGTCAGAGATTTTACCCCAAACCTCTTCTCTCCCTAGAACTCACATTGAACCCATGGGTTCCAAGGGTTGGGGATGGATCTGAATGACAGCTGCCACAGAGCCTCAAGAATCACCGCTTCTCTGTACCATTTAATGCTTTCGTACTTGGCCAACTAACCCATCTTGACTGCTTATTCCTGAAGGGCTGGTTATCCCAGAACGTGACTTGGTGCTCATGCCAAGAAGCTCCTGTCACTAATCAGCCTTCACCATTTCATAGTGGGCTGGGGTGATGAACTCATTCCAGCTTTCCAGGGACTTTCCATTGTAATGCAGGAACACTCAGGTTCTGGGCAATCCCTCGGTCTGGAGCAAACCAGGGCAATTGATAACCCTACATAAAGCCCAGATCTCACTCCATTCAAACTCAAACCAGAACTGGGTCACATCTGTGTAAAACTTTTAGTGCACATCTAGATTTCTGTTCTCAACTCCCACCCATGTGACCCCAGTTGCCACATCAGTGGAGTCTGTCTCCTCTGTGTCACCTATCTTCATTTTCTCCTCTACATTCTCACTGCAAAAGCTACGGGGAGACTACAGCAACCAAGACAAGAGGGGACCACTGAAGATTCAGAGTCTCCAGGAATGAAGCTTGCGATCATACCGCTTGGTATAGCTGCTGGCTCAGAGCAAAGGAAATATGGAATGAGTAGGGGAAGAAGGAAGTTACAAGTATCAACTGCAGGCTCATGACCAGAGAGAAGAAGAGACTAATACCTAAATATTATTTTCTTCTTTGCTTAATGTATGTCTATAAATCTGTGTGTTTATATATTTGTGTATATAGAAACTAATTTTTTCTTCTTTTTCACTGTAAGAATTAATGGCAGTGGTTAACTTTACACTCTCATCTTTAGCTTACAGGATATTCAAGAGGGACTCTAATAACTAAAGTTGAGAAGTAACTGATATCACCCAAAGATCACTAAAATAACATTTGCGATCTTTTCTTTTTGTGGAAAAGGTGAGAGTGCCTATTTCTACAAAGGACAATTGTATTTTGTTAAAGAAAAGCTGAAGTTTGTTATTGCTGTATCAGAAGTTGAAATAGATGTAGAAAGTTGTGCACGGATATTGAGTAGGCAAAGTGATGAGATGTCCCAGTTATTACACCATCATCTCTCAGTCCAAACCCACACTTTAATACTCTGCTTTGTGATGCCAGGGTTGGGACTATGAGAACTATATTTCTACTTTGCCAGTTGACTTTCTGTTTGATTCTGCAAGGCAGAGGAGGGAAAAAGGACGTAGTCTTCTCTGACAAGTGGTTAACAATTATAGTACTGAGCTCTGGGTTGGGGGACACTCCTAGAACCAGCCTCATCATGCCTAATCAAAGATATCATAGACTGTCAGCCTCAGGTGCTGTCTCAGAGGTCTCAGGGTACTCTCCTTCAGGCTTCTTTTGTCCCTACAGTCCCGGGAGTGACAGCTTCATCACACAGTTCCTAGCAGTGGGTTAGCTCAGTATCCCCTTTTTTGCCTTTTCAGTTCTCCAAAACTATTTCAGTTCAGTTCAGTCATGTCCGACTCTTTGCAACCCCATGGACCACAGCACGCCAGGCCTGCCTGTCCATCACCAACTCCCAGAGCTTGTTCAAACTCATGTCCCTCGAGCTGGTGATGCCATCCAAGCATCTCATCCTCTGTCGTCCCCTTCTCCTCCCGCCTTCAATCTCTCCCAACATCAGGGTCTTTTCCAATGAGTCAGGTCTTTGCATCAGGTGGCCAGAGTTACTTAACCAACTCCTTATATTAAGTTCTCTCTGTTGAAATCCCAGGTGTGTTTTCTGTTGTGGTGAATATATCCTGACTGATACAGTTACCCAGCCAAGTAGATAACCCTAACCACCTGAAGGGCTAGCTTAAAAAGAAAGGAAATATGGACTAAAAGTTAAAGAGGGAAGTGATAAATATCAACTATGACCTTGTGACTCTTTATAGCAATCAGGATGATAGTACTAAAGCATATTTTCATTCTGTACCTATAAACGAATGATTTCTACTTTCCCCCCTTCCCCATCTCCTACAGTTTTGTATGGAGTGTTGGTGGGACTTAATTTACAATTTAGTTCATAGGTCAGTTCAGTTCGGTTCAGTTCAGTTGCTCAGTCATGTCCGACTCTTTGCGACCACATGAATCACAGCACACCAGGCCTCCCTGTCCATCACCAACTCCCGGAGTTCACTCAGACTCACGTCCATCGAGTCAGTGATGCCATCCAGCCATCTCATCCTCTGTCGTCCCCTTCTCCTCCTGCCCCCAATCCCTCCCAGCATCAGGGTCTTTTCCAATGAGTCAACTCTTCGCATGAGGTGGCAGGCCACAAAAAGTCACGTCTGGACCTGCTGGAGAGGGGTGAGGCTCATCAGCAGATCCTGAAGTCAAAAAGGAGACAGTGACGAATCGACTTTGAGTCCCTCTTCCTGTTTGGGGAAAAGGGGAGAGTGCCACTGCATGATAGGCAGAAGTTTGAAGGTACTAAACATGGGCTGAAGGATGAATGAACTTAAATGCTGAGTAAAATACAGGCTGGGTCATATAGGTTCTGAATCCATTCACTGTGCTTCCACCACACTGCTCTGGACTGCAGGGAGCTGACCTCCATTAATTGTGACACCCAAACTCACGATCAGCTGACTTCTGAGAGACTGGAAGACAGGGGGCTGACCTCCGTTAATTGCGACACCCAAACTCACAGTCAGCTGATTTCTGAAAGACTGGAAGACAGGGAGGAAAGGTCAAGGCCAGGACAGTCCTCTCCCTCTCTCTTCTAACTCAGGCACTTCTCCAGCAGTGTCTGCACCTCCTTAGTGGCCCCAGCCCCCACCACGCAGGTCCTTAGAGGTCCTAGTCTCCAACAGGTGGCCCACAGCTCTGGGATTCAGTCACACAGGTTTTTGATTTTTGTCTCTCTAGGCTACAAGCTGTGGGCCTCTGCTTCATTTTCTCAGTTAGGCTCTCAGTTCTTCTATCATGTCATAAGCACTTCCCTGCATTACATTTCCTCTGTTGTAAATACTAGTGTTGAAAGAAAAGCATCAGTTGCTCAGTCGTGTTTGACTCTTTGCTAGAAGCGAGTGTTATTTTTCTGGTCATTCCTGTTTCTGTAGATGACAGCTAATCCTATTCCAGGTCCACTGTAATAACTACGTCAGTACTCTGCAATTCTCTCACTTCTAGGTATTCATATCACAAATATACCTACCCACCTACAAAATGAAGTCTGTAGCAGGTTATTCATTGCAGTGTTGCTTGCAACGCCAAAAATGAGAAACAAACCCTATTTCCTATAGGGAACTGTTTAAGCAAACATTACAGCATCCACAGACCCGGAAAAAAAGAACCAAGAAACTCTCTATGTACCAATGCACATTATTCAGTGAAGAAAGCAGACCTATGGACACAAGATCAGTGGTTGTCTGGGGTTTGGAGGGAGGGATGAATAAGTGGAGGCCACAGGATGTTTAAGGCAGTTGAAAATACTCCAAATGATATAGTCATCGGTCAGTTCAGTTACTCAGTCGTGTCCAACTCTTTGCGATTCCGTGGACTGCAGCACACCAGGCTTCCCTGTTCATCACCAACTCCCGGAGCTCGCTCAAACTCATGTCCATCCAGTCGGTGATGCCACGCAACCATCTCATCCTCACATGATTATGCATCTGTCCAAATCCACAGAGTGCACAGCAAGAGTGAGCCCTGAGGTAAACTGGACTTTGGGGGTGATGGCATGTCAGTGCAGGAGCATCCTCTGTAACAACTGTGCTGCTCTGGTGAGGCGTGTTGGCAAGGTGCAGACTGCGCATACGCGGGTTCAGGGAATATAGATGACACCAAGAGATGTCGTGGTCTCACGTCCAGACCGGTACAATAAAGCAAATATCACAATGAAGCAAGTCACATGAACTTTTTTGTCTTCTAAGTGCATATAAAACTTATATTTACCCTATATTATATTAAGGGTCGAATAGCATTATGTCTTAAAAAAAACCAATGTACATGCCTTGACTAAAATATATTATTGCTTTAAAAATGCTAATCATCATCTGAGCCTTCACCAAATCATAATCTTTTTGTGGGAGGGTCTTGCCTCAGTGTTGGTGGCTGTTGACTGATCAGGGTGGCCGTTGCTGAAGGTTGGGGTGAGAATTTCTTAGAATAAGACACAAATATCGTATATTAACATATATAGGCCTGGTGGCTCAGAGGGTACAGCGTCTGCCTGCAATGCGGGAGACCCAGGTTGTATAACATACATATACACATATCTATATGGAATCTAGGAAGATCTACTAATGAACCTGTTTGTAAGGCAGCAAAGGAGACACAGACTTGTGAACACCGTGGGGAAGGAGAGGCTGGGACAAGCTGAGAGAGTAGCACTGAAACACACACATCACCATATGCAGAACAGACAGCCAGTGGGAATCTGCTGCATGCCACGTGGAGCTCAAGTCGGACGCTCTGTGACAGCCTAGAGGGGTGGGACGGGCGTGAGAGGTGGAAGGCAGATTCAAGAGGGAAGGGACATATGTATACCTATGGCTGATGTATGGTAGAAACCAACACAATATTGCAATTATCCTCCAATTGAAAATAAACTTTAAGAAGACAGCAGTGAAGTTTGCCGCACCAGTGACTTTTCCTTTCACAAACAACTTCTCTGTAGCATGCCGTGCTGTTTGATAGCATTTTACCCACAACCGGACTTCTTTCAGAATAGGAACCAACTCTCTCAAACCCTACTGCAACTTTATCAATTAAGTTTATGTAATATTCTAAGTACTTTGTTGTCTTTCAACAATTATTACAGCATCATTACCAGAAGTAGATTCCATTTCAAGAAGTCCATTTCTTTGCTCATCCATAAGAAGCAACTCCTCATCCATTAATGTTTTATCATGAGATTGAAGCAATTCAGTCACATCTTCAGGCTGCATTTCGAATTCTAGTTCTCTTATTGTTTCCACCACATCTGAAGTTACTTCCTCAATTTAAGTCGTGACCCCTCAAAGTCATCCATGAGAACTGGAATCAACTCCTTCCAAACTCATGTTTGTGTTGATATTTTGACCTATACCCATGAATCACAAATGTTTTTAATGGCAGCTAGAATGATGAATCCTTTCAAGAAGGTTTTCAATGTACGTTTCCAGATCCATCAGAGGAATATCTATCTATGGCAGCTATGGCCTTGTGAGATATATTTCTTAAATAATAGGACTCGAAAGTTGAAATTACTCTTGATCCATGGGCTGCAGAGTAGACGTTGTGTTAGCAGGCATGGAAACATTGAGCTCACTGTACATTTCCATTAGAGCTCTCGGCTGACCAGTAATGTTTTTAAAGAAGTCCTTTTTTTCTGAGCACTAGGTCTCAATCATGGGCTTAACATATTCAGTAAACCATGCTGTAAACAGATGTGCTGTCATCTGGGATTTGTTGTTTCATTTACAGAGCACAGGCAGAATAAATTTAGCAGAATTCCTAGGGGCCCCATGATTTTTGAAATGGAAAATGAGACCGGCTTCAACTTTAAGTCACCAGCTGTGTTAGCTCCTAATATGACAGTGAGTCTGTCCTTTGAAGCTTTGAAGCCAGGCATTTATTTTTTCCTCTCCAGTTATGAATGTCCCAGATGGCATCTTCTTCCAATAGGCCATTTGTTGACACTGAAAATCTGTTGTTTAGCGTAGTCACCTTTGTAAATTATCTTAGCTAAGATTTTTGGGAAAACTTGCTGTAGGTTCTATATCAGAACATGTATACTTCTTCACCTTGTACTTTTATGTTAAAGGGATGACTTCTTTCCTTAAATCCCACGAACCAGCTTCTGCTAGTTTCAGACTTTTGTTCTGTAGCTTTCTTACCGTAGCTTTCATCGAATTGAAAATTTAGAGCCTTGCTCTGGATTAGGCTTTGGCTTACTGGAATGTTATGGTGGTTTAATCTTCTATCTAATCTAGTGGCCTACTCTCAGACCACTAAAACTTTCTCCACATCAACAGCAAGGCTGTTTCGCTTGCTTATCATCTGTGTGTTCACTGGAGCAGCACTTTTAATTTCCTTCAAGAACACGTCCTTTGCATTCACAACTTGGCTGGCTGGTGCAAGAGGCCTAACTTTTGGCCCATCTTGGCTTTCAATGTGCCTTCCTCACTAAGCTTAATCATGTCTCGTTTTTTATTTAAAGTGAGAAATATGCAACTCTTCCTTTTACTTGAGCACTTAGAGACCACTGTGAAGTTATTAATTAGCCTAATTTCAAAACTGCTGTGTTTTGAAACAGGGAATAGGGAGGCCCAAGGAGAGGGAGAGAGACAGGGGAACAGCCAATTGGTGGAGTAGTCAGAATACACACATTTATCAATTAGCTTACACGGGCATGGTTCATGGCTCCCCCAAATAACTCTAATATTAACATCAAGGGCCACTGATCACAGATCACCATAACAAATGTAATAATAATGAAAAACTTTAAAATATTGCAATAATTACTGAAACTGATACAGGGGACAAGAGGTGAACAAATGCTGTTGGAAACAAATGGCTCTGACAGTGACAGACTTGCTTGATGCAGGGTTTCCACAGACGTTCTATTTGTAAAAACACACAGTATCCGCAAGCACTAAACAGCAAAGCACAGTTAAACGAGGTGCCTACATGCGGGAGGGACATCTCTGTATCTTCCTCCCAACTTTATTATAAACTCAAAGCTGATCTTTAAAAGTCTTTCAAAAAGATGAAGAGGAAGAGGAGGAAAGATGAAAGACAAGGGAGGGAGAGAGAAAGAGAGCAAATGCATAGAGAGCAACAGTCTTCATTTACACAAGTGGTCAAGAAGCCAGAGTGGATATTAGGTTGGTGCAAAAATAATTGCAGTTTTGCATTGAATTTTGCCATTTGATACTGGAATATATTCTTAAATAAATGTGGTTATGCTATACATCATTTTAATCCTCACTTCTCACTTTATGGTTTTTTTTTTTTTTTTTTTGCTAAAGACATTACTTGCTGTTTATTTTAGACTACAGATAGAAATGATATTAGAGAAAAAGCAAATTCCAGTGATTTTCTTATTCGAGTTCAAAATGGGTCATAAAGCAGCAGAGACAACTCACAATATCAACAACACATGAGGCCCAGGAACTACTAATGACCATACAGTGCAGTGGTAGTTCAAGAAATTCTGCAAAGGAGATGAGAGCCCTGAAGATGAGGAGTGTAGTGGCCAGCCATCGGAAGTTGACAATGACCAACTGAGAGCCATCATCAAAGCCAATCCTCTTACAACTACGTGGGAAGTTTCCAAAGAACTCAATGTCAACCATCCCACAGTCACTCGGCATTCATTTGAAGCAAACTGGAAAGGTGAGAAAGCTCGATAAGTGGGTGCTTCGTGAGCTGACTGCAAATCAAAAAATGGTCATTTTGAAGTATCATCTTCTCTTATTCTACACAACAATGAACCATTTCTCAACTGGAATGGGATGCATGGTGAAAAGACAACCAGCGATGACCAGCTCAGTGGCTGAACCCAGAAGAAGTTCCAAAGCACTTCCCAAAGCCAAACTTGCACCAAAAAAGGCCATGGTTACTGTCTCATGGTCTTCTGCCAGTGTGTTCCACTACAGCTTTCTCAGCCCCAGTGAGACCACTGCATCTGCTGGGAAGTCTGCTCGGCAGATGGGTGAGAGGCACTGCGAACTGCAGCGGCCGCAGCGGTGGCACTGGTCGCCAGAAAGGGCCCAGCCCTCTCCATGACCATGCCAACCACACGGCACACAGCAACGCTTCAGAGAGTGGAGGAACCAGGTTAGGAAGTTCTGCCTCAGCCGCCATATTCACCAGGCCTCTCGCCAACCGACTGCCACTTCTTCAAGCACATCAGTGACTTTCTGCAGGGAAAATACTTCTGCAACTAGCAGGAGGCAGGATATATTTTCCAAGAGTTTGTCAAATCCTGAAACACAGATTTTTTTTTTTTTTATCATGAAGTTAAAGTGAAGTCAATCAGTCGTGTCTGACTCTGCGACCCCATGGACTGTAGCCTACCATGTTCCTCCATCCATGGGATTTTCCAGGCAAGAGTACTGGAGTGGGTTGCCATTTCCTTCTCCAGGAGGTCTTCCCAACCCAGGGAGTTTATATTTAATCACCATGACTATATTAACGCCTATAATGATCCATAATCTACCTTTTTTAAAATTCATTTTTAATTGAAAGATAATTGCTTTACGGTATTGTGTTGGTTTCCGCCAAACATCAACATGAATCAGCCGTAAGTATTCCTATGTCCCCTCCCTCTTAAGCCCCTCTCCCTCCCTCCCCACCCCACCCTTCTAGGCTGTTACAGAGCCCTGGTTTGAACTCTCTGAATCATACAGCAAATTACGCTATAGGAATAAACAAGCTTATTTCTTGTTGGCAAAAATGTGTTGATTGCAATGGTTACTATATGGATTAACAAAGATGTGTTTGAGCCTAGTTATAATAATTTAAAATTCATGATCCACACTTCCTTCCCCTACAAATTCAAGCTTTGGTTGCCTTTGGCTAGCATAAGTCAGTTCAAGTTCTCTGCCTGGTCAGCTGACACCAATTTTGATTCCTGAGGTATCTAAGCCTACTTTATTTTTTGTTAAACTTATAAACTAGGCATGTAAGAGGAAGTATCCAGACTCTGCTAGCTTTATAACAGTAACCCTAATTTACCCTTGATGATCAGGGCCAAGCATACCAACCAACACTAGAAGCCTTGCTTCTCTAGCTGTGAACTGGGTTTCTTGACTGATCGCAATGTTTAATGCAGATTACATGTCAATTTTGATGATTAAAAAATGTTTCCCGAGGTTTCCAGACAAAGATGCCAGACTGAATACAATAATTTTCAATTTCACTTCCTCTGAAACTTCACTAAAACTACTCTAAAGGGATTTTTTTAAAATTCATAATCCTATAAATCCAGAGAGAAAAGAAGAGGAGACAATAGCAATAAAACATTAAGGCTAGAATGCAGAAAAGTGACTGAGAATATAGTAGGGAAAGCCAAGAACGAAATTGTTGTGTATCACAGAATCTTCCAAAGGCTCAGGAACTGAATGGACAGTTGGAGGTGGGGATATTAGATAAGGATTGCTAGAATGCCCTTTTTTTTTTTTTTTTTTTTAAGTACATTCCCTATCCCTAGAGTGTGGTCTGGGCTTAACAACTTTCTTCTAGAGACTAGGGTACAGAAGGACTTACCAGTGATCCAGTGGTTAAGACTCCAGGCTCCCAAAGCAGGGGGCCCAGGTTCGATCCCTGGTCAGGGAACTAGACCCTACATGCCAATTATGAGTTTCCATGCTGCAAACAAAGACTTGGTGCAGCCAAATAAGTAGATATTAAAAAGTACACAGTATGGAGAGACACAAGTAACTAGAGAAACAAGACATACCACCTTAGCCAAGTGAGCACTCCAAGGTTAAGTCATAAGTCATGCTGTCCGTTCTTCTGATATGATACAGTGAAAAGGGCAGCTCATCTCTGTGGCATTCCTCCCCCAAATCCATACTCCCAATGTAATCATGATAAATCCAAACACCAGGCAAACATAGAGGAACAGCTTACAAAACCTGACCTGTACTCTTCAAAAAGCTTCCCTGATAGCTCAGTTGGTAAAGAATCCGCCTGCAATGCAGGAGACCCCAGTTCAACTCCTGGGTCAGGAAGATCCCCTGGAGAAGGGATAGGCTATCCACTCTAGTATTCTGGCACCAGCTGTGCAGCGCAGAACAGCTGAGAGGAAATACCCCATGTCCAAGGTCAACAGTGGTGGCCATGAGGAGATACCCTACATCCAAGGTCAGGAGCAGTGGCTGTGCTTTGCTGGAGCAGCCATGAAGAGATACCACAAGTCCAAGATAAGAGAAACCCAAGTAAGATGGTAGGTGCTGAGAGAGAGCATCAGAGGGCAGACAGATGGAAATCTAGCCACAATCACAGAAAACTAGCCAATTTGATTCCATGGGCCACAGCCTTGTCTAACTCAGTGAAACTAAGCCATGCCAGGTGGGACCACCTAAGATGGACGGGTCATGGTGGAGAGGTCCAACAGAATGTGGTCTACTGGAGAAGGGAATGGCAAACCACTTCAGTATTCTTGCCTTGAGAACCCCATGAGCAGTATGAAAAGGCAAACAGATAGGATACTGAAAGATGAACTCCCCAGGTTGGTAGGTGCCCAATATACTACTGGAGATCAGTGGAGAAATAACTCCAGAAAGAATGAAGGGATGGAGCCAAAGCAAAAAGAATACCCAGCTGTGGATGTGACTGGTGATAGAAGCAAGGTCTGATGCTGTAAAGAGCAATATTGCATAGGAACCTGGAATGTCAGGTCCATGAATCAAGGCAAATTGGAAGTGGTCAAACAGGAGATGGCAAGAGTGAACGTCGACATTCTAGGAATCAGTGAACTAAAATGGACTGGAATGGGTGAATTTAACTCAGATGACCATTATATCTACTACTGCGGGCAGGAATCCCTTAGAAGAAATGGAGTAGCCATCAGGGTCAACAAAAGAGTCCAAAATGCAGTACTTGGATGCAGTCTCTAAAACGACAAAACGATCTCTGTTCATTTCCAAGGCAAACCATTCAATATCATGGTAATCCAAGTCTGTGCCCCAACCAGTAACGCTAAAGAAGCTGAAGTTCAACGGCTCTATGGAGACCTCCAAGACCTTTTAGAACTAACACCCAAAAAAGATGTCCTTTTCATTATAGTGGACTGGAATGCAAAAGTAGGAAGTCAAGAAACACCTGGGCTAACAGGCAAATTTTGCCTTGGAGTACAGAATGAAGCAGGGCAAAAGCTAATAGAGTTTTGCCAAAAGAACGCACTGGTCATAGCAAACACCTTCTTCCAACAACACAAGAGAAGACTCTACACATGGACATCACCAGATGGTCAACACAGAAATCAGATTGATTATATTCTTTGCAGCCAAAGATGGAGAAGCTCTATAAAGTCAGCAAAAACAAGACCAGGGGCTGAGTGTGGCTCAGATCATGAACTCCTTATTGCCAAATTCAGACTGAAATTGAAGAAAGTGGGGAACCACTAGACCATTCAGGTATGACCTAAATCAAATCCCTTATGATTATACAGTGGAAGTGATAAATAGATTTAAGGGACTAGATCTGATAGACAGAGTGCCTGATGAACTATGGGCGGAGGTTCGTGACATTGTACAAGAGGCAGGGATCAAGACCATTCCCATGAAAAAGAAATGCAAAAAAGCAAAATGGCTGTCTGAGGAGGCCTTACAAAGAGCTGTGAAAAGAAGAGAAGCGAAAAGCAAAGGAGAAAAGGAAAGATATACCCATTGGAATGCAGAATTCCAAAGAATAGCAAGGAGAGATAAGAAAGCCTTCCTCAGGGATCAATGCAAAGAAATAGAGGAAAACAATAGAATGGGAAAGACTACAGATCTCTTCAAGAAAATTAGAGATACCAAGGGACATTTCATGCAAAGATGGGCTCAATAAAGGACAGAAATGGTATGGACCTAACAGAAGCAGAAGATATTAAGAAGCAGTGGCAAGAATACACAGAAGAACTGTACAAAAAAGATCTTCACGACCCAGACAATCATGGTGGTGTGATCACTCACATAGAGCCAGATCTCCTGCAATACAAAGTCAAGTGGGCCTTAGGAAGCATCAGTACGAACAAAGCTAGTGGAGGTGATGGGATTCCAGTGGAGCTATTTCAAATTCTAAAAGATGATGGTGTGAAAGTGTTGCAGTCAACATGCCAGCAAATTTGGAAAACTCAGCAGTGGCCACAGGACTGGAAAAGGTCAGTTTTCATTCCAATCCCAAAGGAGGGCAATGCCAAAGAATGCTCAAACTACCACACAATTGCACTCATCTCACACGCTAGCAAAGTAATGCTCAAAATTCTCTAAGCCAGGCTTCAACTGTATGTGAACTGTGAACTTCCAGATGTTCAAGCTGTATTTAGAAAAGGCAGAGGAACCAGAGATCAAATTGCCAACATCTGCTGGATCATGGAAAAAGCAAGAGAGTTCCAGAAAAACATCTATTTCTGGTTTATTGACTATGTCAAAGGCTTTGACTGTGTGGATCACAATAAACTGTGGAAACTTCTGAAAGAGATGGGAATACCAGACCACCTGACCTGCCTCTTGAGAAATCTGAATGCAGATCAGAAAGCAACAGTTAGAACTGGACATGGAACAACAGACTGGTTCCAAATAGGAAAAGGAGTATGTCAAGGCTGTATATTGTCACCCTAATTATTTAACTTATATGCAGAGTACATCATGATAAACAGTGGGCTGGAAGAAGCACAAGCTGGAATCAAGATTTCTGGGAGAAATAACAATAACCTCAGATATGCAGATGACACCACCCTTATGGCAGAAAGTGAAGAAGAACTAAAGAGCCTCTTGATGAAAGAGGAGAGTGAAAAGGTTGGCTTAAGCTCAACACTCAGAAAACTAAGATCATGGCATCTGGTCCCATCACTTTATGGCAAATAGATGGGGAAACAGTGGAAACAGTGGCTGACTTTATTTTTGGGGGCTCCAAAATCAGTGCAGATGGTGACTGCAGCCATGAAATTAAAAGACACTTGCTCCTTGGAAGGAAAGTTATGACCAACGTAGACAGCATATTCAAAAGCAGAGACATTATTTTGCCCAGAAAAGTCTGTCTAGTCAAAGCTATGGTTTTTCCTGTGGTCATGTATGGATGTGAGAGTTGGACTGTGAAGAAGGCTGAGCACCGAAGAATTGATGCTTTTGAACTGTGGTGTTGGAGAAGACTCTTGAGAGTCCCTTGGACTTCAAGGAGATCCGACCAATCCATCCTAAAGGAAATCAGTCCTGAATATTCATTGGAAGGACTGATGTTGAAGCTGAAACTCCAATACTTTGGCCACCTGATGCGAAGAGCTGACTCATTTGACTCATTTGCACCTGATGCTGCAAAAGATTGAGGGCAGGAGGAGAAGGGGACAACAGAGGATGAGATGGTTGGATGGCATCACCGACTCAATGGACATAAGTTTGGTTAAACTCCGGAAGTTGGTGATGGACAGGGAGGCCTGGCGTGCTGCAGTCCATAGGGTCGCAAAGAGTC
The DNA here is from genome assembly GCF_029407905.1 of Bubalus kerabau. NCBI lineage: Eukaryota > Metazoa > Chordata > Mammalia > Artiodactyla > Bovidae > Bubalus > Bubalus kerabau. Next base: position 180,537,941 of record NC_073627.1, on the reverse strand, counting down.
AGACGTGAGTGAGCAACTGAACTGAACTGAACTCTTCAAAACTGCCAAGGGCACGAAAGACAAGGAAAAGCCAAGAAAAAACTATCACAGCTTGGAGACTAAAGAATCATAATGATTGAATGAAGTGTAAGATTGTGAAACAGAAAGGGCATCAGCAAAAATAAACTGGGGAAAGCCAAATAAAGTTTGTGGTTTTGTTAACAGTATTGTACTCATGTTAATGTCTTAGTTTTGGTAAATGCAGCTTGATTATGGAAGATGTTATCTTTCAGGGAAGCCTGGGGAAGAATGTACAGGAAATCTATACTATCTTTGCAAGTTTTTTTGTAATTTCAATGGCTTCCCTGGTGGCTCAGTGGTAAAGAACCTGCTTGCCAATGCAGGAGACACAGGTTGGATCCCTGGTCCAGGATGTGCCGAGGAGTAACTCAGCACCACAGCTACTGAGCCTATGCTCCAGATCCTGGGAGCCGCAACCACTGAGGCCACTTGCCACAACTGCTGAGGCCTGTGCTCGCTAGAGTCTGTGCTCCACACAAGAAAAGCCACCGTAATGAGAACCCACACACCACAGCTGGAGAGCAGCCCCCACCCCCCGCAACCAGAGAAAAGCCTGCGGAGCAACGAAGACCCAGCACAGCCAAAATAAATAAATAAAATTATTAAAAAATAAAAGTATTTCCAAATAGATTTAAAATATAAAAAGGAGAGAAGGAGTGAGAGCCCTAGTTCCCCTCCCTCGTGGCATGAACTCTTTCTGCAAAGACTAAACTGGGAAGCGCAGAATGACCGATAGCTGTGGAGCAGGTGCCCTACTGGGAAAGAAGGGCATGACCTAAGCAGTACATACTGAATGCTAAGACCCAACGCCAGCCTTCAAACTGGTCCTCCGGGCCCCACTTGTTAGAGAGCCCCCTGCGTATGAGAGACAGAGAATAAATTCATAAAAGAACACGTGGATATCGATATCAGCCAGGGCCCAGCACTCAGTGCTGGCACAGGGCAATCTGTGACCTGAAATAGGTCCCTGTTGTGACACTAACTTAATTTGGGCTCCAGGGAGATGTTTTTCTGCATCTCTTGTCCTTGTCCTCCGTTCTCCTCTAAATAAAAGGTGACTGTCCCTGAAGCCTGTGTAGGCGTGTGGGTTGTGCTTCTGCTATCAGACAGACTTTGCTATGGAAGGAATAGGAACAGCACAAGCACTTTGGTAAGAGAAAATGCAAATTAAATAGTTGGACAAATCCTCTCTGAGCATGGATGAATAGATACTTGTAAAGTCTCAGAGTGTTGCATGTCCAGTTTTTAAATTTCACTTCAAATTTTACTTGGAGTATCCAGTGTGATGTTCACTAATTAGCATACTATTCAACACCAGGATGCAGGGCAGCTGAGAAACACTTTGTAATATTAAATAATTCATATTACTAATTCCATACATGTATGTATGTTCAGATGTAACAAGTGTGAAGTGAGCTATGCATTTTACGCTGACAAATGGATACTTACTCTAGAATTGCAATTTGTTTTACTTTTATAAAGTGTTTAATATGATTTTAACAAAGTGTTAAGTGTCAATTACTAGATAAATGATAATGAGAGATGGAGCATGAGACAACTTCTCGGTCTTCTCTCTTTGAGTCATGGTTTCATCAAGCAAGGTTTACACAGCAGGTGACATTTATCCAATGCTTCTCAAACCAGAGGCAATTTTCTCCCTTGCCTCACCTGGGGTTGGGGTGGGCGTTTGGCAATATTTGGAGACATTTTTGATTGCTGTGTCTCAGGGATGGGGTGCTACTGGCCAGGGATGGAGGCGGAGGCCAGGGCTGCTGCTAAACATCTCACAATGCCCATAGCAGCCCCACAACAAAATAATCCATTCCAAAATGTTAACAGTGCCACAGCTGAGAATTCTATCTTGGATAAATCTAGGAGTTTGGGGTTCTCTAAGCCTTGACGTTTTCATATACTGCTATTCCATTTGTTAAAACCCCACTATTCACTAATCTAGCTTAGCCTGACATTCATATAAAATGCTAGCAAAGTATGTGAATTCATGTACTAACATAATTTACCAAATCACAGAAGCAATCTCTGAATGTGGCTTTCAGTTATCTCAGCCCTATGACTACAAGCTATAAGAGATTTTTTTTTTACAACACTATCCCATAAAGGCTTTCAGTTGTACTCCATTAAAGCAATACTTCTGCAATCTGAATGTGTCACCTGCTTGCTTTAAATTACCCCATGCCATTAAAGGCACCCATCATGGTGAAATCAGGCCTGTTCCCCTTTAAACTGACCTATGGCAACAGCTATCTGATTCCCCAGAACTTCCTGCTCAGGGAGTACATATTCCCATATAATCATACAAGATAACTTGATCAGCTACTTTTCCATTTCATATGAAATGCCACTCTACCATGATGGAATATGAGAGCAAGTCTGCGTTTTGCCTGACCTCTATGTAGTAACCACTTCCCTGACAACATGTTGCCTGCAGCCCATTGTCCGGAACCACTGACAGTAAGCTCCATGGAGGCAGGGACTAAGCCTGTGCTATTTATCACCATAACCCCAGCACCTAGGCTGTGCTGGGCACACAGCAGGCACCTAGTTGTATTTGCTGAATTAAGTCAAATGTCAATTCCTCTAAGAAACTTCATTATAGTACTTATTACATATTTTTCTTCATCTATTTTCCCTCCTCAACTAAGTCTCTGGAGGCAGAGGTCTAATAACAAAGATACCTAGTAACCTAGTAACCAAGATACAAGTAAGACCTTTCAAACAACTCCTACAATAAAGTCAACATCCCTTCTACCATCGTCAAAAGAACTGTGAAAGAACTGTGAGCTTAAGAAATAACAGGCTCTTCACACAGGGAAGTAAACCTAAAAAGGCCGAACAGCTTAGGCTTCTAAGTACCCACAGAACTGGTCTCCAAAAAATAACCAAACTGCTTTCACCCCTACCCCCTAAAAGTGCCCTCTTAAAACAGCCTGAATTTTTTTTTACATTCTAATAATGAAAGAAATTCTTTCAAACCTAAGTTCATTTGAATAGGCATTCCTCTTTAAAGTATCAACTATATCCAAACACAAGAGGTTGGCTACTGATAATCCATATATTCATTCTCTCTTCCTCTCAAAGTCGCTCAGTTGTGTCTGACTGTTTGTGATCCCATGAACTGTAGCCCACCTGGTTCTTCTGTCCATGGAGTTCTCCTGGCAAGAATACTGGAGTGGGTAGCCATTGCCTTCTCCAAGGGATGTACCCAACCCAGGGATCGAACCGTAGGCCCTTGCATTGCAGGCAGATTCCTTACCATCTGAGTCACCAGGGAAGCCCATGTATTCATTAGGGCAAATCAATACAATGGAGTTACTTTTTTTTTTCTAATATCAGAGACTCTCCAAAAGATGAACGTAGATAATTCTGGATCAGAGAGCTTTGACAGAAGAAGACAAGCTCAGATGGACTGGAGAATCGTGGTAATTAGGGTAATTAGCACCAAACACCGGAGAAGGCAATAGCACCCCACTCCAGTACGCTTGCCTGGAAAATCCCATGGATGGAGGAGCCTGGTGGGCTGCAGTCCATGAGGTCGCTGAGGGTCGGACACAACTGAGCGACTTCACTTTCACTTTTCCCTTTCATGCATTGGAGAAGGAAATGGCAACCCACTCCAGTGTTCTTGTCTGGAGAATCCCAGGGACGGGGCATCCTGGTGGGCTGCCATCTCTGGGGTCGCACAGAGTCGGACACTACTGAAGCGACTTAGCAGCAGCAGCACCAAACACTACGAAGCACAAGAGGGGCAGATAAGAGAAGCGAAAGGATGCCGAAGACAAAACAACACCGATTTACAACCTGCCTAAGATCACCTCAAGACTTAGAAAACATCTTCTGCTCCTATTTCCATACTTCACCTGCTCTCTGATTAGTGCTGTGGTTCACCTGCTTCTAAATTAGGGATTCCATGACAGATCCCTAGAGGAGGCTTCTTCTGAACATGAAGTCCACTAAATACCAACACTGTGCTGCTCACTTTCCTTGCAGTCACAAAACGGTGCACACCCAATGCTCCCGTTAGTACTGTTGAGGGAACAATTAACTTTCTTCCCCTTTGGAAGGTCTCAGTTCAGTTCAGTCGCTCAGTCATGTCCGATTCTTTGAGACCCCATGAGTCGCAGCACACCAAGCCTCCCTGTCCATCACCAACTCCCGGAGTTCACTCAGACTCACGTCCATCGAGTCAGTGATGCCATCCAGCCATCTCATCCTACGTAGTCCCCTTCTCCTCCTGCCCCCAATCCCTCCCAGCATCAGAGTCTTTTCCAATGAGTCAACTCTTTGCATGACGTGGCCAAAGTACTGGAGTTTCAGCTTTAGCATCATTCCTTCCAAAGAAATCCCAGGGCTGATCTCCTTCAGAATGGACTGGTTGGATCTCTTTGCAGTCCAAGGGACTTGGAAGGTCTAGAAGGTCTCAAAAAAGACTTTTGATGATTTCATCACCTGAATAAAATATCTGACATAGAGCTAAGAATGATTCAGTGGCTGCTAACTGAGTACAAAACTGAGTACTTTCACTGAAGGGGAAAAATAAATCACTGACACGACCAAACACTTTTACTAATCACTGGATTGCCACTCTATAAAACATGGTAGCTTTTACATTAAAAAAGACAGTCTGAGCACTGTGTGTAAGGCATAACAATGAAAGCAAAGGTACGTCAGAAAGTTATTTCCAAAGGGTTAGAGGTATGTGATTTAACTGTGTGCTAATGGAAATATCAGGAATGGTATATTTTAACTGAGTGCAAAATACTGCTAGTGTGCACAGAGGGCCTTTTTTCCTTTTTTGGTTTGTGCTGTCAGTGTTCAAAAAATGGTTGTTTAACAGTTTAGATTCCAAGGTAGCAAAATCTGATTTTTTCAACAGTGACTTGAATAAGTGGTGTATCCTAGGAAGTCTTAGATCATACTTCTGAGTTCTTAACTTTATATAGTGTTTTTATGTATTAATATTTTTATGAACTGATGTAGATTTTTAATACATATAAGCCTGTGTATTTTTGTAAATAGTTTGCAATTTATTTCTTGACCTATATGTAAATATCTAGAGCCCCATTTTCTCAAAGCTTATTTGAAACTGAGTTGTGGGTTTGCAGTTTTGTTTGCTTTGGTCAGGGGCGGCAGGGACAGAAGGGGTTTTGTACTCTGATCATCTAAATGGAGACACTTCAAGGTTTAAAGTGTTGCACTGAAAGCAATTCAAATATTGACAAAAGTACTTCAGGTTAAAACAGGGAAAAAAAAAAAGACAGTGTCACTATGCTGAAATAAAAATCACTTGGTTGAATGCTACGCAAAGTTTAATTTCATCAATTTTGAGAAGATTTACAAAAATCACACCTAATTTTATGAAACGGAGATTACAAACCAGTGAAAGGAAAAGGAAAAGTGAAAGGAAAAAGCAATCATTAGTCTACTTCCTATATCAGTTCAGTTCAGTTCAGTCACTCAGTCGTGTATGACTCTTTGCGACGCCATGAACCGCAGCACGCCAGGCCTCCCTGTCCACCACCAACTCCTGGAGTCCACCCAAACCCATGTCCATTGAGTCAGTGAGCCATCCAACCACCTCATCCTCTGTCGTCCCCTTCTCCTCCTGCCCTCAATCTTTCCCAGCATCAGGGTCTTTTCAAATGAGTCAGCTCTTCATATCAGGTGACCAAAGTATTGGATTTTTGGCTTCAACATCAGTCCTTCCAATGAACACCCAGGACTGATCTCCCCCAAGATGAACTGGTTGGATCTACTTGCAGTCCAAGGGACTCTCAAGAGTCTTCTCCAACACCACAGTTCAAAAGCATCAATTCTTCAGCGCTCAGCTTTCTTCACAGTCCAACTCTCACATCCATACATGACCACTGGAAAAACCATAGCCTTGACTAGACGGACCTTTGTTGGCAAAGTAATGTCTCTGCTTTTGAATATGCTATCTAGGTTGGTCATAACTTTCCTTCCAAGGAGTAAGCGTCTTTTAATTTCATGGCTGCAGTCACCATCTGCAGTGATTTTGGAGCCCAAAAAAATAAGTCAGCCACTGTTTCCATTGTTTCCCCATCTATTTGCCATGAAGTGATGGGACTGGATGCCATGATTTTAGTTTTCTGAGTGTTGAGCTTAAGCCAACCTTTTCACTCTCCTCGTTCATTTTCATCAAGAGGCTCTTTAGTTCCTCTTCACTTTCTGCCATAAGGGTGGTGTCATCTGCATATCTGAGGTTATTGTTGTTTCTCCCAGAAATCTTGATTCCAGCTTGTGCTTCTTCCAGCCCAGCATTTCTCATGATGTACTCCGCATATAAGTTAAATAAGCAGGGTGACAATATACAGCCTTGATGTACTTCTTTTCCTATTTGGAACCAGTCTGTTGTTCCATGTCCAGTTCTAACTGTTGCTTCCTGACCTGCATTCAGATTTCTCAAGAGGCAGGTCAGGTGGTCTGGTATTCCCATCTCTTGAAGAACTTTCCACAGTTTATTGTGATCCACACAGTCAAAGGCTTTGACATGGTCAATAAAGCAGAAATAGATGTTTTTCTGGAACTTTCTTGCTTTTTCTATGACCCATCAGATGTTGGCAATTTGATCTCTGGTTCCTCTGCCTTTTCTTAAACCAGCTTGAACATCTGGAAGTTTATGGTTCACGTATTGCTGAAGCCTGGCTTGGAGAAATTTGAGCATTACTTTACTAGCATGTGAGATGAGTGCAATTATGCGGTAGTTTGGGCATTCTTTGGCATTGCCCTTCTTTGGGATTGGAATGAAAATTGACCTTTTCCAGTCCAGTGGCCACTGCTGAGTTTTCCAAATTTGCTGGCATATTGAGTGCAGCACTTTCACAGCATCATCTTTTAGAATTTGAAAGAGCTCAACTGGAATTCCATCACCTCCACTAGTTTTGTTCGTACTGATGCTTCCTAAGGCCCACTTGACTTCACATTCCAGGATGTCTGGCTTTAGGTGAGTGATCACACCGTGATTATCTGGGTCATGAAGATCTTTTTTGGACAGTTCTTCTGTGTATTCTTGCCACCTCTTCTTAATATCTTCTGCTTCTGTTAGGTCCATACCATTTCTGTCCTTTATTGAGCCCATCTTTGCATGAAAGGTCCCTTGGTATCTCTAATTTTCTTGAAGAGACCTCTAGTCTTTCCCCTCTATTTCTTTGCGTTGATCCCTAAGGAAGGCTTTCTTATCTCTCCTTGCTATTCTTTGGAATTCTGCATTCCAATGGGTATATCTTTCCTTTTCTCCTTTGCTTTTCGCTTCTCTTCTTTTCACAGCTATTTGTAAGGCCTCCTCAGACAGCCATTTTGCTTTTTTGCATTTCTTTTCCATGGGAATGGTCTTGATCCCTGCCTCCTGTACAATGTCACGAACCTCTGTCCATAGTTTATCAGGCACTCTGTCTATCAGATCTAGTCCCTTAAATCTATTTATCACTTCCGCTGTATAATCATAAGGGATTTGATTTAGGTCATACCTGAATGGTCTACTGGTTTTCTGCATTTTCTTCAATTTAAGATTGAATTTGGCAATAAGGAGTTCTTGATCTGAGCCATAGTCAGCTCCCGGTCTTGTTTTTGCTGACTGTATAGAGCTTCTCCATCTTTGGCTGCAAAGAATATAATCAATCTGATTTTGATATTGACCATCTGGTGATGTCCATGTGTAGAGTCTTTTCTCATGTTGTTGGAAGGTGTTTGCTATGACCAGTGGGTTCTCTTGGCAAAACTCTATTAGCCTTTGCCCTACTTCATTCTGTACTCCAAGGCCAAATTTGCCTGTTACTCCAGGTGTTTCTTGACTTCCTACTTTTGCATTCCAGTCCCCTATGATGAAAAGGACATCTTTTATGGGTGTTAGTTCTAGAAGGTCTTGTAGGTCTTCATAGTACTATTCAACTTCAGCTTCCTCGGCATTACTAGTTGGCGCATAGACTTGGATTACCATGATATTGAATGGTTTGTCTTGGAAATGAACAGAGATCGTTTTGTCATTTTAGAGACTGCATCCAAGTACTGCATTTTGGACTCTTTTGTTGACCATGATGGCTACTCCATTTCTTCTAAGGGATTCCTGCCCACAGTAGTAGATATAATGGTCATCTAAGTTAAATTCATCCATTCCAGTCCATCTTAGTTTGCTGATTCCTAGAATGTTGACGTTGACTCTTGCCATCTCCTGTTTGACCACTTCCAGTTTGCCTGATTCATGGACCTAACATTCCAGGTTAGTATGCAATATTGCTGTTTACAGCATCGGGCCTTGCTTCTATCACCAGTCACATCCACAACTGGGTGTTTTTTTGCTTTGGCTCCATACCTTCATTCTTTGTGGAGTTATTTCTCCACTGATCTCCAGTAGCATATTGGGCACCTACCAACCTGGGGAGTTCATCTTTCAGCATCCTGTATTTTTTCCTTTTCATAGGGGTTCATGGGGTTCTCAAGGCAAGAATACTGAAGTGGTTTGCCATTCCCATCTCCAGTGGACCACACTCTGTCAGGCCTCTCCACCATGACCCATCCGTCTTGGGTGGCCCCACACAGCATGGCTTAGTTTCATTGAATTAGACAAGCTGTGGTCCACATGATCAGATTGGCTTCTTTTCTGTGATTGTGGTTTCCATCTGTTTGCCCTCTGATGCCCTCTCTCAGTGCCTGCCGTCTTACTTGGGTTTCTCTTACCTTGGACTTGGGGTATCTCTTCACAGCTGCTCCAGAAAAGCACAGCCAGTGCTCCTGACCTTGGATGTGGGATAGGTCCTCTCGGCCACCACCCCTGACTTTGGACTTGGGGTAGCTCCTCTCGGCTGTCACCCCGACCTTGGACGTTCAGTAGCTCCTCTCGGCCGCCGCCCTGACCTTGGACTTGGGGTAGCTCCTCTCGGCTGCTGCCCTGACCTTGGACATGGGGTAGCTCCTCTCGGCCGCCGCCCCTGACCTTGGTCGGGGGTAGCTCCTCTCAGCCGCCATCCCTGACCTTGGACGTGGGGTAGCTCCTCTCGGCCACTTCTGCACTGTGCAGCTGCTCCTAAACTTAAAGTGAGGTCTTTCTCATGAGGATTGGTGATACTTTTTATAAATGGAAACCTGAAGTCACCTAGGCATGCCACAAGTCAAATACACTGACTAGTGAGGTAAGCAAGGCTTCAGCTTGAGCCGAGAACTCTGCTACACCCAGGTTGTAATTTCTGCAGAGATACCTTCCTCTTGCTCACCCTTTCAGCTGTTTCTTCCCATTTGTCTTACACATAATCCTTGAAAACAAGTATGAGTTTACAATTGCATAGTCACAACAGACAGAAAACTAGAACCATCTGGGGAGCTTTTTCAAAAGATACACACCTAGAGCTTGACCTTAAGAAATTTCCATTTCTTGGGTGGGGTCTGGGCACATGATCTTAAAAAAGTCTCCAGACAATTCTGATATAACCTCTCTGAAAGAGAAGTGTTTCTCTGAAACCATATTTAGGCTTTTTTCCTGAAGAATCTATACAAATGATCCCTGACTTGCAGTGGTTCGACTTAGGACTTTGACTTTACAATGGTGCGAAAGGGATACACCTTCAGAAGAAACTGTACCTTGAATTGTGAATTTTGACCTTTTCTTAGGCTAGCAATGGCATTCTCTCTTGATGCTGGGGAGCCACAGTTCCTAGTAAGCCACACAATCACAAAGGGGAAACAACAGATACACTTACAACCATTCTGTGCCCACACAACTACACTGTTTTTCACTGTCAATACAGAAGTCCATAAAATGCATGAGACACAACACTACACTATAAACAGGCTTTGCCCAATAGTAGGCTAATGTAAGTGTTCCAAGCATGCTTGAGGTAGGCTAGGCTATGCTATGATGTTCTGTGGGCTAGGTGCACTAAATGCACTTTTGATTTACAATATTTTCAACTTATGATTTCAACTTAGGTTCACTGGGACATAACTCCATCACAAGTCAAGGAAGACCTATATACATAAGAAAGGGTGGGGGCAGATTTAGAAACTGAAAATATAAATATCAACTTAGGAAACTAAAAAAAAAATTCAGTAGTCATTTAATGCTGCTCACTGATGTCTAATTCTCTCTTCCCAAACCCAGAGAACCACACTTTTCCCTGCTTGTCTGAAGGTGGACCCGGCTAAGTTACTGGCTTCCATCCATGAAACATAAACAGCAGTGCACGTGTCCCTTTCAAGCAGAAGCTTCAAGAGACAGTGCACAAGCCACTGCAACCCCTTTCCCTTTCCTTGTGATGGTGGAAGCACATGTCAAGGTGGAGCTTCCATCAGCTGAGATCCCTGGCTGACTGTGATGAAAAGCCTCTGTCATCCCAGGAGTAAGAAATAAAGACTTTAGTGAAAAATCATGGAAATATGAAAGCTGTTTATTGCTGCTGTTGTTGTTCAGTTCCTCAGTCATGTCTGACTCTGAGACCCCACAGACTGCAGCACGCCAGGCTTCCCTGTCCTTCCCTGTCCACCTCTCAGAATTTGCTCAAAACTGAGTCAGTGATGCTACCCAACCATCTCATCCTCTGTCATCACCTTGTCCCCCTGCCTTCAATCTTTCCCAGCATCAGGGTCTTTTCTAATGCTCGTTAATGCAACATAATCTACTCTGTCCTAACTGATAAACTGGCACATCTTCTTTCACGGAGTCTAAGCAATTTAAAGAGAATCGGTTCTGTCTTCAACAATGACTAAAAACTTACAGAGATGGTGCTGATTAGAGGGAAATGGGGGAGCTTTAGCGTCAGAGTGACCTAAGTTGAAATCTGTGGTGTTGCTTGCTTATTGTAATAATAAAAATTAGTATAGAAAGTCTATATAATATACAATTACTTTCAGCAACCACTAACACACGCGAAGTTGCCTACTACGTGCCAGGCTTTGTGCTGAGCACTTTACAAGGGTTATCTCGCTTACTCTTCTATTTTGAAGATGAGGAAAATGAAGTTTAAGGGTGTTAAATAACTTGCCCAAGGTGAGACAGCCATGAGATGGTGGAACAAGTACTCTAACCCAGGCAGGGGGCACAGCACCCGTGGTCTTCACAACTCCTCTACGCTGTTTCCCAGAGCGACTCCGACCAAATTAGTTTCCATCTCATCTTCCTCAACTTAGGATGAGGTTGAAAACTACCAGGCAAGGTGTTTATGAGGATTAAAGGAGATACTATCATTCCTGGCATACAGTAAGCACTTAAGACATGGTAGAGTCGGACATGACTGAGCGACTTCACTTTCACTCTTCACTTTCATGCACTGGAGAAGGACATGGCAACCCACTCCAGTGTTCTTGCCTGGAGAATCCCAGGGACGGGGGAGCCTGGTGGGCTGCTGTCTATGGGGTCGCACAGAGTCGGACATGACTGAAGCAACTTAGCAGCAGCAGCAGCAGCAGCTAGTATTTTTCAGTAGCTAAAATGTCACTCATTTGTGCCTATTCTATAAATGGAGATTAGTCAATATGCAAGAAAAAGGCAACATTAGTGAATACTTGTCATGACCTATGGGAATGCTGTACTGTAAAAAGATAGGTAGCATAGGCACAATAATCAAATCCTACATTACTATGCTTGCATTCCTTAATGGCTGATATGGAAATTATTGCTAACTTAGATACAGTGTACAAACAGCACCCATAAAATTTCCAATGATGTATCCAGTAACTTCAAACCATTATTATTATTATTATTTAATATTTATTTATTTTCTTTGGTTGTGCCAAGTCCTAGTTGCAGCACATGGGATCCGGTTCCCTGAGCAGGGATTGGACCTAGGCCCCTTGCATTGGGAGCATGGAATCTTAGCCACTGGACCACCAGGGAAGTCCCAAGCCATTATGCTTTAAAGTCCGAGAAAAAAGATTTCAAGAACAGTGAGAAGACATTTTATGCTCAGATCAGATCAGTTGCTCAGTCGTGTCCGACTCTTTGCGACCCCATGAATCGCAGCACGCCAGGCCTCCCTGTCCGTCACCAACTCCCGGAGTTCACTGAGACTCACATCCATCGAGTCAGTGATGCCATCCAGCTATCTCATCCTCTGTCGTCCCCTTCTCCTCCTGCCCCCAATCCCTCCCAGCATCAGAGTCTTTTCCAATGAGTCAACTAGCCAGAAATGATAAGCTGGGATCATTCAATAACCTTATGTTCACATATTAATTGTTGACTACATAAGAAAATACCATTATTAAATGTGAAACTATTTATTCTGGGCCCTTTCTTTTTTGCTTCCTTATGTAATGTTGTAAGAGTATATACTTTCTACACAGACAATCATGTCTTCTGCAAAGACAATTTTATTTTCTCCCTTCCAAATCTGTATACTTTTCACTTCCTCTTTTTCATTAGCTAGGAGCTTCCTGGGTGGCTCAAGTGGTAAAGAATCTGCCTGCAATGTGGGAGACCTGCATTTGACGCCTGGGTCAGGAAGATCCCCTGGAGAAGAGCATGGCAACCCACTCCAGTGTTCTTGCCTGGAGAATCCCATGGACAGAGGAGCCTGACGGGCTACAGTCCGTGGGGTCGCAGAGTCGGGCACAACTGAGCGACTATCACTTTCACTTTCAGGACTTCAGTATGATGTTGAAAAGGAGTTGCCTTGCTCCTGATCTTAGTGGGAAAGCTCCTACTGTCTCACTGTTAAGTATGACGTTCACTGTAACTTTTCTGTACATGTTCTTTATCAAGTTGAGGAAGCTTTCTCTATTCCTTTCTATTTACTCAGTTCTTATCATGAGTATTGGATTCTGTCAAATGCTTTTTCTGCAATTGTTGATAGGATCATGTGACTTTTCTGTATCCTGTTGATGTGATAGATTATACTGACTGATTTTCAAATGCTGAACCATTTCATATGTAACTGCATATAATTCTTTTTATATGTTGTTGGATTACATTTGCTTACATTTTGTTGAGAACTTTTGTACCTTCATGAGCAACATTGGTCTATAGTTTTCTTTTATATAATGTCTTTGTCTGATTTTGGTATCAGAGTAATGCTGGTCTCATAGAATGAGTTAGGAAGTATTCCTTCTGTTTCTATTTTATAGATTGTAGAGAACTCGGAGAAGGCGATGGCACCCCACTCCAGTAGTCTTGCCTGGAAAATCCCATGGACGGAGGAGCCTGGTAGGCTGCAGTCCATGGGGTCGCGAAGAGTCGGACATGACTGAGCAACTTCACTTTCACTTTTCACTTTCATGCATTGGAGAAGGAGATAGCAACCCACTCCAGTGTTCTTGCCTGGAGAATCACAGGGACAGGGGAGCCTGGTGGGCCACCGTCTATGGGGTCACACAGAGTCGGACACGACTGAAGCGACTTAGCAGCAGCAGTACAGAACTGGTATAATTTCTTTCTTAAATGTTTGGTAGAAATCACCAGTGACCACATCTGGGCCCAGTACTGTCTGTTTCAGAAGGTTATTACTTATTTAATTTAATAGATAAAGCCCTATTCAGATTGTCTGTTACATGATCTTTTGATAAGAGGGGTTCATTCCACCCCTCTTGTTAAGATCCTTCATAACTTACAGCTTCATAATTATCTTCTAAGTTTGGCATATGCTTTTTAGTCCATTGTCATTTCTTATCACTTTCAGTCCCCGCATATCTGATTACATACATTTCCCCCCAAAATATCAAGCTCTGACATACCCACATGCATTTACAGAGGCATCCTCTGTATTCCAAAAGCATCCTTTTCTAACTTGTATTTGTCTTACTAAACTCACCTTTCTGCAGAAGCTGTTCTTGATGTCTCCAGGCAGTTTAGCTGTCCCATTCAACTTGTATAATAGAGAAACAAAAACTATTCTTTAAAACCACCAAAAATTCCAAGCTTTTAAATAGTTATTGTTCCACGTAATTCAAGGTATACAATAAGCTATATGATACTGACCTGGCTGTAGATTGTGTCCTTTATAAACATTACCTAAAACAGACACATTTTGACACAACATATCAATGACAGTGCAAAACTGAACAATAAAGCATCAAGATAAAGATTAAGTACATATCAAGACTGAAGGCAAACATGAGTACTCCTTTGGACGCATGCTTAGATGTGTCATTTATCAAGGCTGTATTATGAAATGTTTGAGTCTTTCTGTTTCTCTTATTTATTCTGAACGATTAAGAGCTTAAACTCTGGAGTCATACAGACTTGAGGGAAACGCTACTTATAATTTGTGAGATCTCGGCCAAGGGAGTAAACCCAGTCTTGATTTCCTCGGGGGATAAACAAATAAATAGTAACTGGTAGTGATAGTAAACGATGACACTAATATTACTAGAGTCACTAAAAATAGTGTCATCATATAGACCTCTCTTTCCTTCCACATACAATGGTGGAAAGAAATATTTTTTTTACCATGACTCCATAGTGCCTTGTGAATAATAACCTATTGAAAAGAGAACCCCTTCTCCAACATAATTCTCCATTTTTCATTTTTATAACTTTGACAAAAGTAGTTGAATATAGCAGTCACTAGATGGAGCAACATTCCTAGCCGAGTAATCCTTCCTAACCAAGAACTTTCCATTTAGTATTTAATAAAAATAAATCATGTTTAGAAAAAAATCACTCATAAGCAGGTTACCTGGTACATTTTGTTACCTGGTAAATTTGAACATAAATGATTTTGAATACCTCAGAGATATGGATATGAGAAAACAAGAGAAATATTTGGATACACCATAGTCATATGTGGTATTAGAAGCTGAACTGGGTTCCCCCAAAAGTTGTATGTTGAAATCCTAACCCCCAGCACCTTAGAATATGACTATATTTGGAGGTAGGGTCTTTAAAGAGGTAATTAAGTTAAAATGAGGTTATTAGGCTAGGCTCTAATTCAATATGACTGGTGTCCTTATAGGAAGAGGGGATTTGGACACAGAAGTATGCAGAGAGAAGACAACATGCAAACACAAGAAAAAGAAAATGATCTACAAGTCAAGAAGAGAGACCTGGAACAGATGCTTCCCTCAGGCTCCTGAGAAGAAACCAACTTTGCTGAACCTTGGTCTTGGACTTCTCACTTGCAGAAATCTAAGAAAAATAAAATTCTGATGTTTTAGCCATCCAGTCCGTTGCACTTTACTATGTAAACCACAGCAAACTAATACAGGCTCCCCAATGGCACTAGTGGTAAAGAATCGACCTGCTAATGCAGGAGATGCAAGAGACTTGGGTACAATCCCTGGGTCGGGAAGATCCCCTGCAGGAGGAAATGGCAACCCACTCCAGTATTCTTGCCTGGAGAATTCCAGGGACAGAGGAACCTGGCAGGGTGTAGTCAAGGGGGCTGCAAAGAGTAGGATCTGACTGAGTACACACACAGAGCAAACCAATACATGTGCAAAGGAATACTAGAAAGTAAGCGCCATGCAGGCAAGCATTTTTGTCTTTTTTGTTCACTGTTATATTCCAAGCACCTAGAACAACGCCTGGCACATAATAGGTGTTTGATAAATATCTGCTTTGTGAACTAATAAAGCAGATTAATAAAATTCTTGCCGTAGATGACTCTACTAAATACCAATGATGTTTTCTATTTTCGTAAGATCCGAGAATATGAACACCCAGTGCTCTTACCAAGTACTGTGGTGTAACTGGTCTGCTGCCATAGCCCATATACAATAAGTCCTCTGGTGAAACCCCTGTTACGATTTAGTTCCTGGAGTCATTTCCTGAAGAACGGAAGAGTCAAGAAGACAAAAATACGACTGTAATATAATAAATGTGAATTAGTCCACAAAGAGAACTAGATCAACCTTGTTAGACCCCTCCTGGGGAAAATTCCACAGATACAGCTTGCTGGTAATGCTGTTCTCACATAAGCATTTGGTTAGCTGATTTCACCACAGGCATTGTGAACAGTCTGGAATCATAATTTAAAGGAAAAATAAATACGACTTTTCTCTTCAAGTGCTTTTTAGGTGGACGCAGAAAAAACACTAATTAAATTGCCTTCTTACATATTCAGTTACAAAGTCACGGTGCATGTCTGTCTTAAACCCACGTCCACGTCTTAATGCCATCACCATTACCATCAACTGACGCTTAATTCAGTGCCCTGAAGATGCAAAATAAAAGACATATGGAATGAATACTTTGATTTTAAATTATATGCAATTATCCTTTAAATAGGGCTTCCCTGGTGGCTCAGATGGTAAAGAATCCCCCTGCAACTGGGGAGAGCTGGGTTTGATCCCTAGGTTGGGAAAATCCCCTGGACCAGGGCACGGCAACCCACTCCAGTATTCTTGCCCGGAGAATCTCCATGGACAGAGGTGCCTGGTGGGCAACAGTCCATGAGTTTGCAGAGTCAGAAAAGACTGAGCAACTAAGCATAGCACAGCATATCCTTTAAATAACAGCTAGAGGAAAAATTCACCAAAATGATAATAGTTCTATTAGAGGCAATAATACTATAAATAATTCTTTCACTTTTCAATTTGTAATTTTATATAATAAGTCTCAGTTTTTAGAGCATAAAGTTCTCAAAAAAACATTCTAACTTCTAATCATTACTGAAGTGAAAATCACTTAGTCGTGTCCAACTCTGCGACTCCATGGATGGTAGCCTGCCAGGCTCCTCTGTCCATGTGGATTCTCCAAGCAAGAATACTGGAATGGGTTGCAAAGCCCTTCTCCAGGGGATCTTCCCAACCCAGGGATGGAATCCAGGTCTCCCGAACTGCACGTGGATTCTTTACTGTCTGAACCACCAGGGAGCCCAGATCATTACTGAAATTCCTTCAAAGAGAGAGGATGATACAACAGTATTTATTTTTAAAGTATATTTTAAATTTTATTCATTAATTTTTGGCTGCTGCACGCAGGCTTTCTCTAGCTGCAGCAAGCGCGAGCTACTCTTCATTAAGGTGTTCGGACTCTAGACCGAGACTTCAGTAGTTGGGGCCCACAGGTTCAGTTGCTCCACGCCCTGTGGAATCTTTCCAGATTACGGATCAAACCCTCATCCCCTGCATTGGCAGGTGACCACCAGACCACCACAAAGTCCTATTTATGTTTAATCAATAAATTTATATAGAATATGCATTAGAAAGCCAGAATACAATAGCTTCATGGGCAAATAAAATTCAGCATTTTAAACTCTTAAATCTGGAAATTCCCATCTACTTTGAAAGTAATTTAAAAATCAAGTCAAAACTTGTTCTCAGTTTGGGGCCTGGAATTAGCTCCCATACTGATGCAATCTGAAGCCAGGGCCAACAAATGTTTATCAAAGAGTTCGTCCCAAAGGGAGAAGCCGCTTTTCTAATTCTCCAGAAGTGATGCTGCTGGGATTGCCTTGAGATTTGAATCAAGGCAACAGGAGTAGTAGTACAAACATGAAATCCATTCTGAAATATTTCCCTTTCCAGCAAAAATGAAAGCTACTTTCCCACCATATACAATTTGTAATCAAGCCCTCCTTTATTAAAGGTTTTAATTAGCTGCTTGTGCATTCACTCCTTATTCCTGGGAACCATGGCATAAACAGGAAGTTCATGCCTCTGGGGCTCATTTGTTGCAGAATGGAAAATATGAAGCTGTGGACTTTCTCAAGGATGATTCAGAGGGAAAGGAGCCTTAAACTGCCATACTCCCCTCCTTCTTCTTCTCCAGAAGGCTTACAAACCAAGTCACTTCACAAGCAGTACTCCACTCCCACGAATATAAACAGTTCTTTCCCGATGTGACTGGAGATAAACTTGAGAGTTCCGCCTTAGGCTTGTGCCATACTCGAGTGCCTGCACCCCAAAGCCACCACGATCTGCCACTCGACACCTTTACAATTGTGTGTGCTCCACTCTCTACCCTGACAACCACAGGGCTCCAGAGCTAAAACTAGAAAGTCTACCATATCAACTACCCAGACACCACACTGTTGGATATTCTAAGGCCAAGCCGATGGAACAGCCCTGCAGCTTGACTGTAACGGTACTTATACAAAACTAGGCCTGAGGTACAATGGCACAGAAGGATACATACTTGGCGTGCCACTGTCGATTTCCTAGCTTTGGCACTACACCTAAGATTTAACTATGAGAGGAAACTAGATAGAGTGGACACATAAGCTCTCGCTACTGTCTTTGCAACTTGCGGAGAATCTGTATTTATTTCCAGATGAAATGTTTTCTAAGGGCATCTGCTCGTGCACCTCGCCATATTTTGAAAGGCTTGCATCCGGACAAATCATCCAGAATAAACACAGCGTGGTTTTCCACCGTGAGGTTTCAGCCACCACCCAGCAGAAAGCTGGTCGTGGGGAACACTCTCGCTAGTGCTTTTCTCTCTGCCTGGGATTCCCTCACCGACCTCCCACCCCGCCTGTCCTCCTTCCCAAGGGTGGCTCCTTCTCATCTCTCAGGTCACACCTCAATGCCGCCTCCTCACAGAGGCTTTCCCTTGGCCCGGTATCTAGAGTGGCTACTCGCGGGGCTTTCTGAGTTCCCCGTGGCCACGCGTAATGATCTGCTTTGTTTACTTGCCGGTTACCTGGAACGACTCCAGGAGGGCGGGCCCCGTGTCTCCCCTGGCGTGCTCGGTCCCCAGCAGAGTACCCTGCCCGACTGCGGCAGGGGGAGGACTTTATTTCAATGAAGGGCACCTCATTCGAATTCACTCCTTTGGGCTCGAGGCTGGTCGCACCGCTTTCTTCCCCTCACACCACGGGGGCTCCCTGTCTAGGGCTGGCTTTGGTGCCCTCACTCTGGGCACACGCGTGCCCCTCTGCTTCCTCCCCTCACCTGGACCCTACCCGCCCAAGGAGAGCACCATCTTCTTCCAATTCGTTTGCCCAGAAGGGAGCCGTTTCAGAGCCTTTCTCCATAGCCTTCCCTCAGGCCATCCTCTCAGCCCCTTCCCGTATCTCCTCAGCCGCCGCTCCCACCCCGGTGGCCTCCGCCCTTCAATTCCGGCGCCGCCCCTCCTTCCGGTGCTGCCCGCGGCCCGGACCCCGGCCTCAGGGGCGCCTGGCCCCTCAGGCCACGCCCCTCAGCCCTTGGATAGCTGGGAGGGCGGGAGAAGAGGCCGCGCGGGAGGGGAGGGCGGTGGCTGGGGGGGGGCGTGTCCTCCCCGGTCCTGGGCGGCGATTGGCTGGACCGCGGAGAGGGGGCGGGACTGTTGTCTGTGTCTAGGGGCTCCCGGGTCATCTCCGGGCATTCTTCGCAGTTCCACCTCGGGCTCCGGCGACTTCGACGCGGGAGTAGCGACTCTGGTTCAGGCAGCATGTCTGACAAGCGGCCAGCAGTGGACACCCAAGCTCGGCGGCTTCCTGACTCCTTCAAGGGTGAGCCCCGTGCCCCTGGCGAGGCCCGGTGGGGTCGCCCGCCGTCCCCTTCACCTCCTTTCGGGAAGAGCCCCAGCCCAAAGGCCCCAGGAATGTCTCCGAGGTTCCATAGCTGAGTGACCGTTGCTCACTACCGACGTTTCTGCCCGTTGTACGCGGAGAATGACGAACCCTACTTCCCAGGCTGGGGGGAAAGTTTTAGGGATGTTAGGGTGCAGAATGCACGCCCAGTGCCCCGCACAGCCGGGACGGGGCATCGAGGGCGTGTCTCCGGTGCCCACAGCCAGAGCAGGGACTCGCGTTATCCAGCGGCTGCCAGATGCCAGGCCCTGTGCCAGCGCTTTCCCCTCGTTATCTCGTGGCGTGCACGAGTAACTGGAGGCAGCGGCTGGTGGAGTCGGAGCCCAAATCTGCCCGCCACGCCCGGGGCGCGGGGGAAGTCGGCGTCTTCGCCCCACTCCCCTCCAGCCTTGGCATCCTTCCTGTATCTCTTTCCAGCTTCACTTTCCGCCTCACTCTGGCCCCTCCACTTTCCTTCCTTTGTTCTAGGAACATCGGCATCCTGGCTTTTGGCCCTCACTAGGAATTGTGAGTTCCCCCACCCTACCAGGGCCTTCCCAATCTTGAAGACAGAAATTGTGTGACTCAGTTTGTTCCCCTGTGAAGGGGCTAGCACTCTTGAGAGGGCTATCTCCTTGGGGGAGATGGGGGTAGTTCATAAAGAGATGCTGTAAACCTCTTGGGAGTACTGGTTCCCTCCCAGGGATTCTTAGTGATCCAAAGGAATTCTTTCTAAGGACAGAATTTAAGACAGAATGACATAGTGAAAAATTTAGGGGGCTGGGTGGGCTTTTCCAGCACCCCACAAAGAACACTGTACTGCAGGGGTCCCCAGAACTCTGGGATTTAATGCCTGATGATCTGAGGTGGAGGTGATGTAATAATAATAGAAATAAAGCGTACAGTAAAGGTAATACACTTGAGTCATCCTGTCCACCCCTACCCCTGCCTCCACGGGTGGAAAAATTGTCTTCCAGGAAACTGGTCCTTGGTGCGAAAAAGGTTGAGGACCGCTGCACTGGACTCGTCAATTCTGATTATTTGTGATGACAGCCTTGTCCACTGATCTAACATGTCCCCATTTCCTTTTCCAGCAATCTTTGTCTTTAGTTCCATTCCAGGAACATCAGAAGAATTACAGAAATCTTAAATTGTCACTTTTTTGTACCTTGGAGAGTTATTTTCCCAAATCAGGAGTGTAGTAGAGAGGATATTTTTGAAGAATCTGATACTCAAGAGGCTGAATTACTTTGTCACACAGTTTATAAGAAATGGAGTCAGATTTTAAGTCTGGATTGTTGGCTGATCCTAAAACTTGCCAAAAATTGTGCAGCCTGCCTCTTTGATGGTCAGTTGTCTTTTTCTGGAAGGGAAGGTGGGCAGGATCCTTTCCTCTTCACCCTGAAATCCCAGTGGGAAAATAGAGGACCATGAGGACAATGTTAGAAGTTTGGTGACACTCTGGTAGGAAATCTGTGGAAGTTCTTTGGGAATAAACATGATCTTTGGGCTTAATGTGAGTTGTTTTTCGTGCTCACAGAACAGCATTCACTCTTTAAGTTCTTTTTCTTGATTCTGCACTTCACTACTTTTTAGACAGCAGTCTTTTTAAGAATCTAATGAAAACTGTGCACGTTTTCCTCTGAAAATCATACGTATAAACAAAATTTTGCCTGGGCTCTGTCACCTTTTTTTTAAAAAAATGTAAGACTTAGAGATGTGACACTGATAGGAAAGCCAATATGAGAATTTATTAAATAGAATTCACCGAGCGCTTGCTGTATGCCAAACAGCCCAGATACTTTAAAAGCATTATCCAGTGCAGTCCTCTAACGTTCCACAAGGAGAATGTCATTCTCTATCCCTTTACAGCCAGGAAACTGAAGCTCAGAGTGGGAAAATCACCCACACCTGTGAACTAGGTTCAGCCTTGAACTGACTTTGCAAATCATTTTCCCCATCCTAGAGCTGTTTCCAGAAAGTGAAGGTGTTAGTCGCCGTTTGTGTGGTACTCTTTGCAACCCTATGGGCTGTAGCCTATTAGGCTTCTCTGTCCATGGAATTCTCCAGGCAAGAATACTGGGGTAGTCATTCTCTTACTCCAGGAGATCTTCCCAACCCGGGGATTGAGCGTCCAGAACCAGGGATTTAACCCAGGTTTCCTGCATTGCAGGCAGATTCTTTACTGGCTGAGCCATCAGGGAAGCCCTAGGGCTGTCTCTGAAATGCATACTCAGAAGGAGGAGCTTGTCAAGCATCAGTAGAGGCTAAGAGACCGCAAAGGAATCTAGCCTCAGTCAAGAACCCCTGGATAGGACAACTCCAGAGGGCTGCTCCAGAGAGAAGCAGTGGAATATAAAAGCCTAAACTGTCCCATTATGATTTTGCTGATAATTAGTCTTAGGAACATAAATATGACCAAACCCTCAGGCAAGACTAGTTTTTCTTTAAAGCCAGTGCGTTCACTTTGTAATGAAATAATGCAGGTGGGTTACAAAGAAATGCGTGATTATAATTGAGTCATGTCAACAGAATAAATCCCTTTGGGAGAATGCCTGAAAATAAGCAGAATCAGGGGACTGCTTTGTTTATTTCAGTTGTTACAGTCGATCAGATGGGGAGTACTTTGTAACTTATTTAATAATTAATCTGAGTTAAATCCATCAGTGGTCATAGATTAACTCAAGCGATGACAAGTCTGCAGAAGTTGGCATTTATGTCATTTTTCATAATTAAATAGCTTATTGGACCCACCTCATGGTGTAACTTGCACACTGTAAAAGACGAAGTCATTGATCACCTGGTCAACTTTGAAGAAAAAAAATTTTTAATGTTGATAAATATGATAAAGATTGGATTCAAAGTCTGTTTGGTAAGAAGATGTCAGAAAACACTTTGCTGAAAACTATTGTAACCAGAAAAAGTGAGCCCCTCTTCTCTGTTTCTGCCTGACAATCTGTGCCAGCCTCTATCATAATGTTTATTACACAGTAGTATAAATATAAATTATAATCACCTTTGTTAGACCAGGAGAGCTTCTGAAAGCAGAGGATTGTGTCCTTGATCACTGTAGTAAGTTCAGAACCAAGTGCCTAGTAGGTTTGCAAAAATATTTGTTGAAAGAAAAAGGAAGGAGTGAGATAAAGTTTACATTAATGGAGACATTTTCTGTTTACAGTTTGTTTTATTAAGTTTGTTACAACTCAAATGATTGATTTTAGGGTGTGGACTTGTTCCTCATACATGTCCTCATTACAGATAGACTATCTGGGTTTATGTTATTGATAAAGGGATTATAATTGTCAAAGTAATATATTGTACTTAATAAGGAATCTCCTTTGTTTATGAAAGTGTGGAAAGAGCAGTTAAAGGCACAGTAGAAAGAAGGAAGTGTGTGTCAGATCTCTGTTGACACACATCATTCTTTCATTTTTTTTTGGACCTTGGTCTATACTCTGAGACTTGTAAAGACACCTGAACCCCAAACATTTGCCCTGACATTTCAGTAGCTTAGCCTTGAAGTTACTGGCAATAACAGGTCTGTCCTAAAATATCAGACAATGAAAATCGGATACCAGCCTTGCCTAGTTGTAAATATGCATGGATGGTAAGATTGTATAGATAGCAAAATGAGGGTGGAATCTAAAATTCAAAGATCTGAACTGAGACCTCAGTAGCATCACTTACCACCTGGGTCACCTGGGAAAGTCTCTCAATCTCCAGAGTCAGTTCCTCATCTAGATATTGAACATCATCTTACTGTACTATCTAGCTTCCAAAGTTTTGAGTATCAAATGAGAACATTTTTGTGAATGTACTTTTGAAACTTTAAAATGTAAATTACTAAGATATTATTTATTGGGGACAACAGAGTTAAAAAGTTAACAAGAGCTTAGTAATTATACAGGAAATTAAAATTTATGGACAAAAAGTGTGAAAGTCCAAGAAAGTTTAGGACTCTGACTTAAGTCCCCAAATGTGGTCTGTTTCTCCTCCAGGGACAGAATCCCCAAGCAGGTTGTTAGTCTTGCTGTTTCTCTATGGTGTGCAGGTCCCAGAAGGTAATTCACTTAATATAAAGTTTATTCCTATGTACTGTCAATAATTACCTTACAGTTCTGATCATAATAATGGCTACTATTTACTGAACACTTCCTAAGTGTCAGGCACTCTACATATTTTCGCATATGAGATAATAACTATTCTCTTCCCTCATTTAGTGAAAGTGAAGTTGCTCAGTCGTGTCCAACTCTTTGCAACCCCATGGACTGTAGCCCACCAGGCTCCTCCATCCATGGAATTTTCCAGGCAAGAGTACTGGAGTGGGCTGCCATTTCCTTCTCCAGAGGATCTTCCTGACTCAGGGATTGCACACAGGTCTCCCGCATTGCGGGCAGACACTTTAGCGTCTGAGCCACCAGACTCTTTTAAAACTTTTCACTTTCCTAAGTGTCAGGCACTCTGCATATATTCTCATATGAGATAATAACTATTCTCTTCCCTCATTTCACTTCCCTGGTGGCTCAGATGGTAAAGTATCTGCCTACAGTGTGGGTTCAACCCCTGGGTCGGGAAGATCCCCTGGAGAAGGCAATGGCAACCCACTCCAGTATTCTTGCCTGGAAAATCCCATGGACGGAGGAGCCTGGTAGGCTGCAGTCCATGGGGTCGCAAAGAGTCAGACATGACTGAGCGACTTCACTTTCCCTCACTTTACTAATAAGAAAATTTAGCAGTAGAATGGAACTCTTAACAGCAAAACTCCAAGCTTTTAGCCACTGCTTAGCTACTCAACTTCAGTTGAAGAATTGGGAACCTTAAGAGCTAGTTCCCTTATGTTTCTGTTTTCCGTTTTTTAACTAAAATGATGTTGCCCTCCAAAGACTTTTATGAGAAAAACTCAATTATAGATACTTTAAAGGTCTTCCCTTGTGGCTCAGCTGGTAAAGAATCTGCCTGCAATGCGGGAGACCTGGGTTTGATCCCTGGGTTGAGAAGATCCCTGGGGAAGGTAAAAGCTACCCACTGCAGTATTCTGGCCTAGAGAATTCCATGGGCTGTGTAGTCCATGGGATCGCAAAGAATCTGAGCGACTTTCACTTTTCACATTCACTTAAGATGTCTAGGGCTTCTTCCCTGGTGGCTCAGACAGTAAAGAATCTGCCTGCAATGCAGGAGACTCAGGATCGATCCCTGGGCCGGGAAGATGCCCTGGAAAAGGGAATGGCTATCCACTCCAGTATTCTTGCCTGGAGAATCCCATGGACAGAGACCTGGTGGGCTGCAGTCCATGGAGTCACAGAGTCAAACACAACTGAGTAACTAACACTTAAGATGTCCAAGTGAAAGAGCTAGGGGGAAAAGAACTGAAGAAGTATAAGGGTTTTGTTCTATTTAATATATTTCAGGCTCAGTCTAAATTTAATTAAGAACATCAATCTTTCCAGACATGGGTCATATTCAGTCCATACCGTCCCTGAATTCTCTAACCTCATGGGTGTAAAGGGCTGATTTTAAAAAGAGAAAAAGGAAAGAAAACATTTGGAGAAAGCAGTATGACCACTGCTTTGGGACAGAGGATGATTCTGAATTGTGTGTGTGTGGTTGTTGTTGTTTAAATAACACTGGTTTATAAGTTTCATGAGTAAAACAACATTGTATTTCTACTTCTATCTACCTCTCCTATTACCTGCTCACCACCAAAAATTGATGAACTGTATTCTGGGATCCTATATATGGACATGTAACTTCCATTTATCTTCTGTAATAGTCAGCCTTTTCGTCTCCTCCCCACAGAACAGCAGAATCTGGAAATGCCCCAGAGGTCCAGTCATTAGGACTCCTAGCTCTTAGTGTTCAAAGGCCCAGGCTCAGTTCCTGGTCAGGGAACTAAGATCCCACAAGCTGCATGGCACAGCCCCCAAAACAACAAAAAAACAAAAACAGTAGACTCATGCAACTCACGCAGCAGCGGTTTACTTAACAAACGCTTGAGCACCTGCTGCGTGCTAGGTGTCCTGCGTGACAGCTCACGCGCTCTCCACACTGACCCTCTGAGGGGGTGCTCTTTTTAGCCCTCTCTTTAGATGGTTGGACGAAAGCACAGAGTTAAGACACTTGCAGAGAACACACAGCTGATAAGCAGCAGAGCCAACTGTGAAGCCACGGTGCTGTACTATTTTAACAAGGCCAAAAGTCGGGAAAAGACAGACGTCGAGTAAGATAGTTACAAATGTGATAAATGGTATTTAGAGATGGTGAAGTGCTATAGATTTGCAGAGGGGGTCCTTTTAAAGACTCAGGTGTTCAAATTTGAAATTACTGATGATACTCTCACCTATTTTTTCTCCTCTTTTATGGCTAGAAATACTCAAATGAAGGAAAGCTGCAGAAAATCCTCAAGATGCTTGGGAAATAAAATACTTATACTTATTTAATTTGTGTATTCTTTTTGAGCTAAGCACAGCATTCCCTTTATTTCTTTTTTTTTTTAATTGAAAATATTCCCTAAAGGACTAGTCTGTTTCCTTGCTTCTCACGGTAAACAAACTTGGGGCTTTATGACTCCGCTTGCGTAGCGCGCCATCAGCGCTGGTTCTTTGAGGCTAGTGTGTGTGGGTTTATGACAGGGAGGGGAGTTAGTCTTTGGTCCTGATTTTAACTTGCTACCATCTGGCCTGTAGCCAGTCCAGCCCAGAGAATAATTTCTTCCCTAGAGGTTCAAGGATAAGGGCATTCAAAGAACCATCAACCATGCCTAATTAAAATAATCATTTGAAAGATGGATTATAGAGTGCTTTTGTTTGCTTTCAAAGCTTCTGCCCAGTGAATTGCAAGTTGCAGTCATCAGTCGAGTAAATGCCATCATTTTCTCAACAGATATTTGTTGATACCCTACTGTGTGCTAATCTGCCTCCTTCTCCCCGCTCTACCTGTTTTCGTCTTTCTCTCTGTAGGATGCTGCCTTCACTTTTGTTGTTTCTCTTCCTTCCTCCATTTCTCTTATTTGCCTTTTCTTCTGTTGTTTCCTTCCCTTCTGTGTCTCCTAAAATCCCAGTCAATTGAAGAACACAGTTATTTAAAATTTTGATTAATTGAAGACACATTTACATTCACATATTTTATCTGCCCTTTGCTTGTTTGCTTGCCCTTGAGTTCTTATTTAGCAGATCTTTCAAAGACCCTGTTTCAAAACAATATAAGGGAAGAGAAACTGGTTCTGTGGAAAATATACCCTTATTTGAAAAGTTGGAAGAAGGAGCCAATGTCTTATTTAACTTACGATTTCCTCTTCCTCAAATAGATGAATATGATGTAGAATAGGAATGGGTCGTATGCCCATGGACCAAATCTGGCTGACCGCCTGCTTTTGTCAGCCCCACAAGCTGAGAATAGTTTTTAATACTTATACATTTTTTTAAAAAGAGGAAGATCTGAAAATTATATGGAACTCAGATTTTAGCGTTCATAAATTACACGTTCCTGGAGCTCAGCCTTGTTTCCTCATGTATGTGTAGTTTGTGGCTTCTTCCGTGTAGTATTCACTGGTTGTAACAGACTTTATGGCCAATAAAGCCTTGTGTTTATTCTCTGGCCGTTTACAGGAAAAGTTTGCCACACCTTGACTTTGAATCTGCAGTGAGGCGAAAAAGAACACCTGTATGCTGACTAAATATGCTTTTAAGAAAAACTCAAAAAATGCCAAGACCTTTCATTTTGACCTACTGTTACCCCTTAAAACTTGCTGTTAGAACCAGATAACATGTTTTTGAGACTAAATTAGCCAGGCTATCTTTCATGACCCAAGCAACACTGTTCTTGGCAATTTCTGATATGAAGTATTTCACCTGCATTCTGGGAAGGAGGAAGGAAAAAGTCATGCTTTCAGTGTTCTCTCTCTCTTAGTCGCTAAGTCATATCCGACGCTTGCGACCCCATGGACTGTAGCCTGCTAGGCTCCTCTGTCCGTGGGATTCTCCAGACAAGAATACTGGAGTGGGTTGCCATTTCCTTCTCCAGCTTTCAATGTTGGTATTTCGGTATTCGCTGCCACACCTCTTCTTTCTGTGTGAGTAATGTGTATGACTAAGTCAGATTTTCAGATATGCCAGAAGGTATTTACTTGAAGAGGAAATCCAGTATCTTTTGAACTTTAGAACAGAGTCACAATAGTAAACAGAATTGATCATTTCACATAATTTCTGGTGGTGACAAATTTAATCCACCTTAAGGAAGCTGGCCGACACAGGTCACGACCGGCATCAGCGCTCTGATATCATGCATGTCATGATGGAAGCTGGCCGACACGGGTCATGATCGGCATCAGCGCTCTGATATCATGCATGTCACGATGGAAACTGGCTGACATGGGTCATGATCGGCATCAGCGCTCTGATATCATGCATGTCATGATGGAAACTGGCTGACACGGGTCATGACCGGCATCAGCGCTCTGATAGCATGCATGTCACGATGGAAACTGGCTGACATGGGTCATGATCGGCATCAGTGCTCTGATAGCATGCATGTCACGATCTTGAAAAGACTGTTTTGCTCCTTGTCTGGAAGCCAACCCAACAACAATTGCTCTACAAGTTGGTTTTGTTCTTTTTTTTTTTCTCATTTGTTTCATGGTTTGGTTTTGTTTTTTTCTTTTGTCTCTTCCCAGAAAGTTTTTTTCTTTAGTACTCTGGTACTCTGAGAGGAATATTTTATGCCTACTTTACAGATTTTTATAAATATGAGAAATAATGTATATAAGAAGTTAGCTTGTGGCTGACATGTAATAGGCATTCAATAAATGTTATTATTAGTATTTATAAAAGATACCTCCAGAATGAGAGAAATTTAAGAATTGTGTAATTTCATCTTTTCAGCAAAATTAGTTTACACTATGAAGATGTACAGAAGCTTTACTACAAGTATATTCAAAACAACTGAGTTTCTAATTGAGAAAACTGGACACAGCCTAAAGGTTCATCATATGAAACAATGGAATATTATAATAATAAAGGATATTGAATTGCATCCTTTTAATAATAAAGGATATTTATTTAATAATAAAGGATATTAATAAAGGATAATAAAGGATAAATAATAATAAAGGAAAGGATATTAATAATAATAAAGGATATTTCCTGATATGAAAAGATGTCCACAGTATACAGGAGGAAAACAGATTTTAAATTATTACATATACCACTATATCATTTTGGGGAAAAGAGAAAAAAACAGGACAAAAATTTACAGGACATATATATCAGTTCAGTTGCTCAGTCGTGTCCGACTCTTCATGACCCCATGAATCGCAGCACACAAGGCCTCCCTTTCCATCACCAACTCCTGGAGTTCACTCAGACTCACGTCCATTGAGTCAGTGATGCCATCCAGCCATCTAATCCTCTGTTGTCCCCTTCTCCTCCTGCCCCCAATCCCTCCCAGCATCAGAGTCTTTTCCAATGAGTCAACTCTTCGCATGAGGTGGCCAAAGTACTGGAGTTTCAGCTTCAGCATCATTCCCTCCAAAGAAATCCCAGGGCTGATCTCCTTCAGAATGGACTGGTTGAATATATATATAGCAAGGCAGAAAATAATCACCATCTAGAGATAATGAAAGTATAGATCACTTTTTTCTTCCTCTGTTCTGAACTATAAGTTTGATATAGTGATAATATCTTGCTTTTAAAATAAAAAAAGAAAGTAAGATTTTTTTAAATGTGTGCAAGTTTCTTGGAAGAAAGCCTAATTGGAATGCTCAATTAAAAAATGTTAATGTATGGGCTTATATCTATTTTCAAAACCTTGCTTGGTCAAAAATTTATTCTAACACAGTTTTCAGGAAAGAGTTTTATAGTAAAAGAAAAAAAAATACTCTAAACCGGGCAAAGTAGTGTTTACAACCGCTTATCATGGGGTCCCTGATCTTTACAATCGTTCCTATCCAGCAATATCAACAGGTATATCAACCAAAATATCTCAGAGATACCTATTACTCGTTATTTGTCTTTTAACCTCATAAAGGTAGGAGGGAGGATCCAGTCCTCAAGGTAATGAATGGGAGTCTTGGAGGAAATGAATGTCCTACAATTTGGGGGGAGTTACTAAGGATTTCTTTTCCCCTTGACTTGTAGTAACTGTAGATGATTAAGGGTTCAATTACAGCCTGGTGGAGTTTAAACCTCACCTTTCTAAGGAATGTGATTTTATACATCTTTTAAAGCTATAACCAGGTGGGGAAGAGTTTCAGGGTGAAACAGTGCTGATTCCCCAGTGTGTGTGCTCAAATTATTTCTAACTGAGTTGAAAAGTGAAAGACCAAGCCCAGTTTTCTGAAAATCCACTTAATTTCTTCTTCCTCTTGATTGGCAGTCAAATCCCCTGTACTCATCTGGTATTAATAATTCATTCATAAATGAGCTTCCTGAAGGTCTTTGACTCTCCAGGCCTAGCCAGTCAGGCACAAAGTGAGGGGAAAATTAAGTAGTTTCAGAGGTTTTTACCAAGAAGGGGAAAGGTGCCTGCTGCTACGTGCTGCTAAGTTGCTTCAGTCGTGTCCGACTCTGTGTGACCCCATAGATGGCAGCCCACCAGGCTCTGCCGCCGTCCCTGGGATTCTCCAGGCAAGAACACTGGAGCAGGCTGCCATTTCCTTTTCCAATGTGTGAAAGTGAAGTCACTCAGTCGTGTCTGACTCTTTGCGACCCCATGGACTGCAGCCTACCAGGCTTCTCCGTCCATGGGATTTTCCAGGCGAGAGTACTGGAGTGGGGTGCCATCGCCTTCTCCGATTTTTTTCCCATTATTTGTGGTGGAAATTGAACACTTGAATAAAATAGGAGAGTGACAGAAAACTGTCATCTGTGTTTATTGAGCAATATTGCCTCAATCCTGGGAGGCCAGTCTGATTATTCAAGACACAAAGGTTCAGAGAGGTAAAGACCACACAAGTAAGAAGTCACAGAGTTGAAACTGGAAATTCATCTTACAATGGATACAAATGCATAAAGAAATTGTACATCCAGCAGGTAAGCTAAGAAGTATTTTATATCCTCTCTCTGGGAGATAACTGTGCTAGACATTGAAAACATAAACATAAACATAAAAACGAAACAGCCCTGCCTTCAGGGTGTTTCTCGTCTAGGATGTGGAGGACACGGAGCTTTGCCTGGAGTAAGGGAATCTTGGAGCAGTGTTTGAGAAAGTACCAGACGCTGTCAGATAAGTTTTGGTGGCCCATCTATTCCTTGTTTGGAATTCCTTTCACTTTGGAAACCTAGGCCTGAGTCTGGCAATGAGCCTTGAGGCTGTCTTTTGCTATAAATAGCCACAACTGGAATTAAGAGGACTTCCTCTGTAAGAATATGAGATTTCATTCTCAGAACTTCTACCATGCTTTTCCAGTTTGGAGTTTGTCTTGAGGAGTGCTCCAAACACAACAGCTTCTTTAATAAGGATTTTAAAATCATTATTATACAGAGGCAAAGGGTCAAAGAGTGAGTTGATTTATAACATGGGCTTTGGAGTGAGATGATCTATATTTGAAGCCCAAGTCCTCCATTGTGTGTGACCTCGGGAAAAATGTTTTTTCAGTGACTTCATTGGTATGGTAGTTCAATTCAGTTCAGTTTAGTCACTCAGTTGTGTCCGACTCTTTGCGACCCCATGAATCGCAGCACACCAGGCCTCCCTGTCCATCACCAACTCCTGAAGTTCACTCAAACTCACGTCCATTGAGTCGGTGATGCCATCCAGCCATCTCATCCTCTGTCGTCCCCTTTTCCTCCTGCCCCCAATCCCTCCCAGCATCAGAGTCTTTTCCAATGAGTCAACTCTTTGCATGAGGTGGCCAAAGTACTGGAGTTTCAGCTTTAGCATCAGTCCTTCCAAAGAAATCCCAGGGCTGATCTCCTTTAGGATGGACTGGTTGGATCTCCTTGCAGTCCAAGGGACTCTCAAGAGTCTTCTCCAACACCACAGTTCAAAATCATCAATTCTTTGGCGCTCAGCTTTCTTCACAGTCCAACTATCACATGACCACTGGAAAAATCATAGCCTTGACTAGCCGGACCTTTGTTGGCAAAGTAATGTCTCTGCTTTTCAATATGTTATCTAGGTTGGTCATAACTTTCCTTCCAAGGAGTAAGTGTCTTTTAATTTCATGGCTGCAGTCACCATCTGCAGTGACTTTGGAGCCCCCCAAAATAAAGTCTGACACTGTTTCCACTGTTTCCCATCTATTTCCTATGAAGTGATAGGACTAGATGCCATGATCTTCGTTTTCTGAATGTTGAGCTTTAAGCCAACTTTTTCACTCTTCTCTTTCACTTTTATCAAGAGGCTCTTTAGTTCCTCTTCAGTTTCTGCCATAAGGGTGATTTATCTGCATATCTGAGGTTATTGATATTTCTCCCAGAAATCTTGGTTCCAGCTTGTGCTTCCAGCCCAGCGTTTCTCATGATATACTCTGCATATAAGTTAAATAAGCAGGGTAACAGTATACAGCCTTGATGTACTCCTTTTCCTATTTGGAACCAGTCTGTTGTTCCATGTCCAGTTCTGTTGCTTCCTAACCTGCATGTAGGTTTCTCAAGAGGCAGGTCAGGTGGTCTGGTATTCCCGTCTGTTTCAGAAGTTTCCACAGTTTATTGTGATGCACACAGTCAAAGGCTTTGGCATACTCAATAAGCAGAAGTAGATGTTTTTCTGGAACTCTCTTGCTTTTTCGATGATCCAGCAGATGTTGGCAATTTGATCTCTGGTTCCTCTGCCTTTTCTAAAACCAGCTTGAACATCTGGAAGTTCATGGTTCACATATTGCTGAAGCCTGGCTTGGAGAATTTTAAGCATTACTTTACTAGCATGTGAGATGAGTGCAATTGTGGGGTAGTTTGAGCATTCTTTGGCATTGCCTTTCTTTGGGATTGGAATGAAAACTGACCTTTTCCAGTCCTGTGGCCACTGCTGAGTTTTCCAGATTTGCTGGCATATTGAGTGCAGCACTTTCACAGCATCATCTTTCAGGATTTGAAATAGCTCAACTGGACTTCCATCACCTCCACTAGCTTTGTTCGTAGTGATGCTTTCTAAGGCCCACTTGACTTCACATTCCAGGATGTGAATGGTATGGTAAAGTGGAATTAAAAACACCTAACTTCCCAGGGACTTTGTAAGGAGTAAATGAGATACATGTCTAAAGTAATTCAACACAGTGCAGGAAGTATAACAAGCCGCCTAAAAAGGCTGCTGTGATTCGTATCTGCTACGACAGCACCTGACCGGACTTCTCTCCACACGTGGCGTGTGGCCTTGCTTGAAATCTCTCAGTGAATGTGTCCATGCCCCTCAAAGAGATAACTTAGAAGCCTCCAGGGTTAACTTAGATCACTTGTAGAACATTTACCTCACACTATGACACAGGATCAAAAAACTACAAAGTCACATATAACCACAGGACTCATGTAGGGACTTGCCTGGCCATTCTTAAGACTCCACGGTTCCACTGCAGGAAGCACAGGTTTGGTCCCTGGTTGGGAAGATCCCACGCGGCATGGCCAAAACCAAACCAGACCCAAGTACTCATGTATATTTCTCATCTTTCATCTTAGGTTTTGGAGCACTTGACCTGGATGCTCACATATGTCTGTCTTTTCTCTGTTCTTGCTGCCGTCTAAATCCCTCCTCTGATCTAAGGAATCACCCATGCCTGGCCTACCTCTTCCTCTCTGGCCCCCTCTCTCCCTCTCATTATTAAAACAGCTCCTGGAAAGACCAGCCTTCCATGCTTGAAAAGAACAGGGATCTATCCCTGAGCCTATTCAGGCCCTCTGTCCCCCACTGAAAGGAAACCAAGAACCAGGAAGACAGCAGATACAGAGAGTAGGAAGCAGCTCAGGAAGAGCAGGGGGATTTCCAGGATGGCAGTGAGAGGCAAGCAGAGGGAGACCGAGAATCGGTCCAGACACCGCTCCGAGCTGCTTCCTCAGTGGGCGAAATGGGTAGAATACCTGAGCCTGCGCAAAGGAGGTGCAGACAACTGAAGAGAGTGGAATCGTTACGTACACCAAAAACTACGCAAAAGAAGAGGACAGTGACTCCAGAAAAAAAAAAATCAGTAAATTGTATGAGTGAAAAACAAATTACGCCTCACTGCATGGCTTAGCTCTGAGTCATAGTCATATTTATGAAATATAAAAGGATGTTTTCATGCAATTCCAAGGATAGGTGTCTTTATGTGGTGGGGGAGGGGTAGGAAGTCAACAGATGGAGCTTAAAACTGTAAAAGCAATAACAAAACCCGTGTATTCTTTAGGAACAGGTAAGTCAGATACCACAATACACAGCTGAAAGAGCACTTGCCTTGAATAGAAGAAATCGGAAGAGGCGAGCAGAGGACTGCCCTCTTTTTTGCACTCGTCTTGTGGAACTCTTTGACTTTTTTAACTTTGCGCAAGTGTAATTGATAAAAATTCCTTGACCCCCTGTAGCTCAATTGCTGAAGAATCTGCCTGCAGTACAGGAGACCCAGGTTTGATTCCTGGGTTGGGAAGATCCCCTAGAGAAGTAAATGGCAAACCACTCCAGTATTCTTGCCTGGAGAATCCCATGGACAGAGGAGCCTGGCAGGCTACAGTCCATGGGGTTGCAAGAGTCGGACACGACTTAGCAACTAAACCACCAATTGGTAAAAATAAAACTGAAACAGAAAAGGCACAAATGCTTAGCAACAAAGCCTGAAAAGGAAGCTGAAAGAATAATACCTAGAAGGGAGGGAAATAGGTTGCAAATTTTATTTATTTACTTTGAAAATTTTGCATGCACTAAAAGGGTTTGGAAGAATATTTATCATCTTGGAATTGAGTAATTTTTCCCTTCTTTTCTATACTTTTCTAAACTATTTGGAGTGGGACATGTATTAATATTATCTTTGTGATCAGACAAAAAGCTATTTCAGGAAATTCCCTGGTGGGCCAGTGGTTAGGACTCTGCACTTTCAGTGCCAAGGGCATGGGTTCAATCCCTGATCGAGGAACTAAGATCCCACAAGCCACACTGCACAGCCAAAAACAGAAAACCCAATTTCATGTTACAGAAAAGGTAAAGTGTTAGGAATGTAGGAGAAAAACCATGTACAAAGATGTTCATTATAGCATTTTCATAATAGTAAGAAAGCAAAACCAACATGGGTGGTAAGTTGTGCATATACCTAGTGAGATGTTTTACAGGCATTTTAAACAGAGGACCTAAGTGAGCTCGTAAAGTATATCAGGATTTTCACCTTTAATTATGCTGTACCCTCAGCTTAGGTGGCTTTTACCCTCCTTCCCCTTCTTTGTCGCTGGTTTTTCCTTAACCATCACGTCCCTCAAGAAGCCCCTCTAACAGCTGCCGCCGTTGCCTGCCCACCCTGCCCACCCCACCCTGGTTTCACCTCCCTTCCAACAGTGTGGTGTGAGTTGCTCCTATTCTTGTGTTTTCAGAATGTTCTGAACAGACACTGTATCTATACTTAGCACTTAGTATTGTAACGATTTTGCACTAAACTCCACCTTCTTGGTAGCTGGGTATGGATCGTTTATCGCTTCGTCACACAGTAAAGATCAGGGGGAGCAGCACTTGCGCCTCAAGGTTTTTATGTGGATTCGATGGGAAGGTCCATGTAAACAGCTGACGTTCAGTGAATGGCAAGGATGAAGATGGGGGCTCATGCTAAGGACAGTGATAAGAACTGTATGTTTTTTTATTTTCACAGATAGCCCCAGTGCAGGCCTCGGTGTCTGTGGATGGATTTTGGTGGCTATATCATTCTTGTTCACGGTTATAACTTTCCCAATGTCAATATGGATGTGCATAAAGGTAAAAAAGATTTCATTCACATCTGGAAAGAGGTCAACTCATAAGTACATAAGCCCATGAAGGGGGTGTGTGTGTGTAAGAGAGACCATACTGACCTATAATTCTTTTCCCTTCATCTCTTGAAAAATTTACTCTAGCCACCTATTACAATGGAATTTTAAGACTGCTTTTCAGGGACTTCCCTGGTGGTCCAGTGGTTAAGACTCCACCTTTCAATGCACTGGGGTGTGGGTTTGATCTCAGGTCAGAGAACTAAGGTCCCACATGCCTTGGGGTGTGGCCAAAAAATAAAAAATTTTCTTTAAAACAGACTTCTTTTCAGCCCCTATCCAGTCAGCCCTTCCTGTGGGTTAAAGTAAGGATCACCACCTAAAATTTTCTGGAATCAGGGATGCAGGCCAATCCTGTGAGAAAAAGTCCTCCAGAGTCAGGGTTCTGAGGTGTGACTGCAGGGGCCACTGTTCACTGTGTGACCTTGGCCGAATTTCCTCACCTGTCAGACGGGAGGCAGTGGCGAGGTCTGTCTCATGGGGCCGCTGTGAGGGTTAAATGAGCTACGTACTCAACACAACGCCTGCCACATGGTTACCGTCCCACCTGTGCTGCTGTTTCTTCTATAAAGTTATTCCGTTCAGCCGTGTCCGACTCTTTGGGACCCCATGGACTGCAGCACGCCAGGCCTCCCTGTCCATCACCAACTCCTGAAGTTCACCCAAACTCATGTCCATCGAGTCTATGATGCCATCCAACCATCTCCTCTGTCGTCCCGTCTCCTCCTGCCCTCAATCTTTCCCAGCATCAGGGTCTTTTCCAATGAGTCAGTTCTTCACATCAGGTGGCCCAAGTATTGGAGTTTCAGCTTCAGCATCAGTCCTTCCAATGAACACCCAGGACTGATCTCCTTTAGGATGGACTGGTTGGATCTCCTTGCAGTCCAAGGGACTCTCAAGAGTCTTTTCCAACACCACAGTTCAAAAGCATCAATTCTTCAGCACTCAGCCTTCTTCACAGTCCAACTCTCACATCCATACATGACTACTGGAAAAACCATAGCCTTGACTAGACGGACCTTTGTTGGCAAAGTAATGTCTCTGCTTTTTAATATGCTATCTAGGTTGGTCATAACTTTCCTTCCAAGGAGTAAGCGTCTTTCAATTTCATGGCTGCAGTCACCATCTGCAGTGATTTTGGAGCCCAAGAAAATAAAGTCTGCCTCTGTTTCCACTGTTTCCCATCTATTTTCCATGAAGTTATTAATACTGTGATAAATGACAGTCACTTACATATTCCTAAAAGGATAAAATATGCTCTAAGAATTTTCAGATTAGTTACTATTGTAATTTAAGGAAGCAGAAGACAAGCTATAAGGCTGTTAACTTTTTCCCCCTGTGTTGACAATTCATGAGTAATTGAATAACATTGTTAACAGCTGAGGAGTGCAGTTGTGAATTTGCTTTTGTATACTCTTTGTACACTAGCCAGATTTTACTCAGTGAGTATCTACTGCTTTTGTAATCCACAAAAAAGTAATTAATTCTTGGTTATTCTGGGAGGGGTCACTAAACATTAACTTGTTGCCTATAGCTGTTATCTGGTGTTATAAACATCTCACCTATTTAGAGGAGAAATATTATATTTCAAAAGCTATGCATGTAACTACTTGTACTCCTCATGTTAAATTATGATTTGTGTCTTTAATCTAGATCATAAAAGAATATGAAAGAGCCATCATCTTTAGACTGGGTCGCATCTTACAAGGAGGAGCGAAAGGACCTGGTGAGTGCTTGCACTGTTTGTCTGGAAAGGAAAATTCATCCTTTTACTGATGTGATTTCCTTCATGAAGGTCTCTGTTGACTTAGAAGACTTCTCACAGCAGAATTTGTGCAACAATAACAATACAGCCTACCAGAAATTACCCTTTCCTTCCCGCCTCTCCCCTCCCCTTCCTATTTGAGTTGATAAGATTATCTTTAGGCCAGAAATAGCTGCAGCTATCGAAATTTGAGCGTGAGAATCCCTACTGAAATAAATGCTTCCAGTCATTATTTTCAGCAAACTTCAGTTAAGCTCCCACTGAGTTCCAGGCTCTGAGAATTCAAGGGACATGAAAACAGAGTCTCTGCCCCCAAGGACCTTTCTGCCTGGCGGTGGGACGCCGGCAAGGGGACAGCTGACAGTTACAGCCCCACGCGGTCAGTGTTACGTCAGGAAGTCACAGGTGGCTGTGGAAGCCCAGAGAAGGGTTTCGGCCCCAAGTGGCAGGATGCTTTCTGGAGGTGACATCTCGGCAGGGAAAGGTGAGAACTGGAGGAGAGGTGTCCCCAGGATCAGAACGTGTGCAGAGCCATGCAGAGAAGAGCACTGTAGGCTCAGTGAACTGCCCGCAGCCCAGCCCAGCCGGCGTGCAGGACGGGAAGAGGGGCGTGGTGAAGAGGTCAGGCAGCCCAGCCGAGCCGGTGTGCAGGATGGGAAGAGGGGCGTGGTGAAGAGATCAGCAGGGACAGGTTGTGCAGGGCGTGGTACGGCTTGTTTGTAGGAAGCAAACTGGAAGAAACAGCAAGATGACATAAGAAGCAATTGCATCGGTCTAAGTGAAAACAGGGATTTCCCTGGTGGTCCAGTGGTTAAGACTCCGGGCTTCCACTGTAGGGGGCACGGGTTCAGTCCCTGCGGGGAACTAAGATCCCACATGCCGTGTGGGACGGCCAAAAAACAATGGTAAGTGAGAGCAAATGGGTGACAGTAAAAGCGGAGTAAGGAAATGCAGCCCACAGGTCTTGAGGGGACGGCTGGCTGTGGGGAGAAAGCCGCGGCGTCCAGGGTGCCCTCCCTGGCTCCCAGCGTGCCCACTCGGGGGTCCAGGGTGCCGTTCCTGGCTCCCAGCGCACCCACTCGGGGGTCCAGGGTGCCGTTCCTGGCTCCCAGTGCATCCGCGGGGGTCCAGGGTGCCATTCCTGGCTCCCAGCACACCCACTCGGGGGTCCAGGGTGCCGTTCCTGGCTCCCAGCGCACCCACTGAGATGCCCTGCTTCCTTGCGGTTAATCGGGTTGATCCTGCAAGAAGGAAGGGCACGTGAGCTGATGAGTGAGGTGCCGGTGTGCGCTGACCTCGGGTGTGTCTCTGTTGCAGGTTTGTTTTTTATTCTGCCGTGCACTGACAGCTTCATCAAAGTGGACATGAGGACTATTTCCTTCGATATTCCTCCTCAGGAGGTAAGGTTGTCGTTTGCTGTGGGGGACTGAGCTGTCCGGGGCCTGGCGTGGAGAGGCAGCGGGGCCAGCGGCCACAGCGCAGCTGGAGAGCCCCTCTGCCCTCGGCGGTTTCTGGCCCTGTGACCTCCAGCAAGTTCTTTAACTTCTCTTTATGCCCGCATTTCCTCATCTATAAAATAGAGGTTATCATAGCAGGACCTAGTCTATAGAGCTCTTGTGAGGACTAAATGAGACGCTGTGTGTAAAGCGCTTGGAGCAGAGGCCGATAGACGGTGAGCGCTGCGCAAGCGCTGACTGATTGCAGAGCGCCCCGCAAGGCCAGCGTGGGCGTGGCCGCCACACTGCCCGCGCGCTCTCCCTGCCGCGCTCTCTGGGTTCTGATAGAACACTCCTCTTACAGGTCTTGACAGTATTCTAGGTAAACTGGTTAGAAGCCAAAGAATTAGAGACTGCCCATTTGGTATTTTAGATAAGAATATGATATTTTATATTAGTAATTATTTCATGCTTTTTCAAAGTGCCTCACCGTTGAAGCTCACAGCAGAATCCCAGGAAGTAGACAGGAATTCCTCCCGACTCCAGGGCAGGGCCAGGACCTTCAGAGTCCCGGGTGAAGGCTTAGCTGTGGGACAGCTCCACGCTGAGCGCATCCTACACCCGTTCCGTCCCAGCCCTGACTCAGTGACGGCCCTCCTGGCCCTTGTGTCTGAGGGGCGTCATGACATCACAGGTAGAGCCTGAAAAGCAGGACCAAAGAGAACTGCTGGTGCTTGCTGGCCAGAGAGAGGCCAGGTTCTCAGCAGAGCGGCGGAGCCTGGTCACAGAATCCAGAGACCAGCTCAGAAGCTTCCCTGCTGGTCCTGAGCCAAGCAGCTAGTGAGGTGAGACTTTGTAATCCACACGTACGTAGTGACGCCAGAAATCATTTTTACCCGTAAAAGCAAGACTGAGAGCATGTCTGTATTCTCTGTGTGGAAGGTTGACTCTCAGAAGGAGCCCTCTGAGGGTAGCGGGGAGTTCTGGCACTTTCCCCTGTAAACACGGCGGGCATCTGGCAGGCTCACGGCAAGCCTCTGCCTTCCAGCTGCTCCCTGAACGCAGAGCTGTTTGAAACTTGGCAAGCAGTCCTTTTTCTGATCCCCTGTGAACTTGTTATGAAGGAAGATAAACACTCTGCCTA
This sequence comes from Bubalus kerabau, assembly GCF_029407905.1. Taxonomy (NCBI): domain Eukaryota; kingdom Metazoa; phylum Chordata; class Mammalia; order Artiodactyla; family Bovidae; genus Bubalus; species Bubalus kerabau. The sequence continues at coordinate 180,498,240 of NC_073627.1, read as the reverse complement.
CAATAATCAGTAGATAGAGAGGCTGCAACTTTACAAAGCTCCAGCCGTGGCAGTCTCCATGGCAAGAATTCCTTTAGAAATGACCAACATTTTCCATCACATCATGGGAAAAAATTAATTTTCACACAAGATGGTAATATATTATGTATCTATTTACAAACTCCCCACTTCTCCTCCAAATTTGAAGTATTTTTATATTACTGAGAAAAAAGAATTAACTCTTTTTATGCCTGGCAGGACTAAACAGCTATTATCGTTTTTATGACTTTTTCCAATGTACATAGCTCTTTACATTCTCAAAATGGTTTCACTTGCAAACATCTTTTTTGACCTTCAAAGAAATTTGCTTAGAATTGGGCAATATTAGTAGCCCTGTCTTACAGATGAGGAGTCGCTAAGTCCAACAGTTGAAAGCCCTCGCTGGAGGTCCCTGAGGAGGAACTGGCAGAGCTGGGACTGCAGTTGAGGCCTCCTGACTCTCCCCACACCGCTCCTCCCACAGTCTACCCCTGGGACTGTGCTTCAGTCTAGTCCATCTCCTGTTTTACTGACTACCTGCTGATATCAAGCACTCTGCCAGTGCCAGAGATGAAAGGACAGACTGCCTTCAGGAAGTTCATAGTCGAACAGGGAGGCAGTGGTTCAATAAATCATGTCACTGCAGGGAGTGGGTGAAGGAATGAGTGTGTAACTCTGCCGGGAGGGTCAGGCAAGTTTCATAGAGAAGAGGACACTTCAGCTGTGTCTTAAATGCCGTACCTGTCTGACGTTGTGGGGAGGAGAGATGAGGGGGACATCCTAGCAGAGGAACGCCTGCAGGGAGGCCCGGGACACGGAGCGCGGTGCGTGTGGGAGCCCCACGTCGTCCAGCGGGGGACGTGTGCAGGAGTGGGGAGGAAGGAGGCCGGAGGGCAGGTATCAAAGGGCTTTGCACCAAACCAAGGACTCTGCCGTTGAACGTGACCGGAAGCACTGACACACTGGGTCTGTGTCCTGCAGCCGTTTTATGAAGCACACTGTGAATATGCTTTCACCCTGGCATCGCCCTGTGAAGAGAGTTCAGTTCTTTGGTCCCAGTAACACTGCGCTGCTTCAGGCTCATCGGACACAGGCTCTCTGGCGCCCCCGCCCCTTGTCACACATTGCTGTCTGCCTTGGATACTCTCATTCCATCCTCAGAAAATTATTTCCTTTTTCAAGAGTTAGTACGTGTCTCACCTCTGCCACCTGCAACTGCCCATCTTTGTCTCTTAGAGCGTCCCTTGATTCCCTGACCTCCTTGAAAGTAGGAACAAAGTGTTTTTCATGCCTTTATCCCTGAAACCTAGCACAGTGCTGGCTACTGACTGTGACTAAGTCTTAGTATGTGTTGAATGATCAAATGAGTGAATGGAATTAATAGTAAACGAAAGTACTTTATTAAAATTTTCAAGACATAGTGAACATCCTGATACTTGGCGGTCTTAGTCCCTTGGGGTCGCTGTAACAAATTTGGTAGCTTATAAACCAGGTATGTGTTGTTCACAGTTCTGAAGTAGTGCTGGTGAAGACACCAGCAAATGTGGCGTCTGATGAGGGCCTGCCTCCTCATTCCTAGGTTGCTGTCTGTGCCCTCACATGATGTCCTCCTGTAGTAGAAGGGGGGGGTCTCTCTGGGGTCTCTTTTATAAGGGTGCTAATCCCATTCATGAGGGCTCCACCCTCGTGGCCTCCCAAAGGCCCCACCTCCAAACACCAACACATTGGGGATGGAGTTTCAACATGAATTTTAGGGAGATGCAAACATTCAGTCAATAGCACTTACTAAAAAAAATCAGCTCTTATTTTAAGACATTCAGTGGAATCACAGTCCTTGCAGCTTTATTAAAGGGGAAGCTGATGGATTTCCGGTTGCTTCCCTGCGTCATAGATCCTCACTAAGGACTCGGTCACCATCAGCGTGGACGGCGTGGTCTATTACCGTGTGCAGAACGCTACTCTGGCTGTGGCAAACATCACCAACGCTGACTCAGCAACCCGTCTTTTGGCACAAACGACCCTGAGGAACGTCCTGGGCACCAAGAACCTTTCCCAGATCCTCTCTGACAGGGAGGAAATCGCACACAACATGCAGGTGAGGCGCACACGGCTGGCACGGCTGGACGACAGGTTTGGGAAGAGAAGTGCAGGGCCCATGGGCGTTTGACAGCATTTCATTAAGTCAACTTGGAGAATCACTGGTCTTTTTTTCTTCATAGAAAACTCTCCCCAAGCTTGATGGAGGGGGATTTTTTTCATATAAGTAGGTTATAGGTTAATAACACTCCAATGCGTGCATTGTTTTTAAATTCCCTCCAGTATAAATTTTTTTCCCCAAAGTTAGTGTTAGCCTTTTTCTTTTAGCATAATAGTTCAGAGGCTATTCTGCAAGACAGGGCAGGTATAGCTGGAGCCACGTTCTGTGCGAGTCCTATGACTTCATTTGTAACTCTTACACTTTCCAATCTTGCCTTCATAACAGATGATGAATCAAATCTGACTTGGTCAAAAAAAATCAAGTACCATACATCTGAACTGTTACTATTTGTGCAGATTTCTTTGGTCTCTTGTGATACCCCCAACAACCATATGAAATGGAATAGTGTGATTTCACTCCTCCCGTTGTAAAGGGAGGAGGTTGAAGCACAAAGAAGTAGCCTGGCTCACAGAGTCACATTAGCTCAGGAGTTCTCTGGCCCCCTGTTTTAATAAGTGAAGTTTTATTAGAATGCAGCCACACCCATTGATTGGTATATTGTTTTCCATGGCCACTTTTAATCTGCATAGGCAGAGTTAGTTGCAACAGACACTGAAAATCAGTAATCACTATCTAACCCTTTTAGGGCTTTCCAGGTGGCACTAGTGGTAAAGAGCCCGCCTGCCAGTGCAGGAGCCACGAGAGATGCAGGTTCAGTTCTTGGGTCAGGAAGGTCCCCTGGAGGAGGGCATGACAACCCACTCCAGTATTCTTGCTTGGAGAATCCTATGGACAGAGGAGCCTGGAGGACTACAGTCCATTGGGTCGCAAAGATTTGGACACGAATGAAGCGACTTAGCAGCAGCAGAAGAAATTTAGCTCTTTTAGAAAACGTTTGCCAACCCACATTAGCTTATTAGTAGCAGAATCAAGAAAACTTCCCAGTAATTCAGCCTCCCACTCCAGCCTGCATGCCGACATGAGTGACTCTGTCTGCAGCCCTCCACCAGCGCCTCACCCACTCCAGATCCCAGTGAACACAGCTGCCTTAGGCTCCTGCGCGAGGACTGAACATTTTCAGCCTGCCTTCTGTCTTCCTAACAGTGTACCCTGGATGATGCCACTGATGACTGGGGGATAAAGGTGGAGCGCGTGGAGATTAAGGACGTGAAGCTGCCCGTGCAGTTGCAGAGAGCCATGGCTGCAGAGGCAGAGGCGTCCCGGGAGGCCCGAGCCAAGGTACCCTTGTGTTTTTTGTGTGGTTTGTTTTTCCTGTTGAGTCTTCCTTTTTAAATATACAATGTAAAACATGCTGGTTGTAAAAAATCGAAATAGTCCCAAAGTAGCAAAGATGAAAGCTCTCCTCGTCACTTTAAATCGTATCCCCGTCCCACCAGAGGCCACTACTCTTACCAGCTTAGTGTATATGTCAATACCCCCAGATTTTCATTTGGAGTTTATTTGACTAGGCTGTTAGTCTGTTGGCCTGTTTATTTTACAGAAGTAGGGTCACAGTACATACTGTCCTTCACCTTGCTTTTTTACAAACCACACCTCCTAGAAATTCCAGTACACAGATAGCTGCCTGGCTCTGTTAGAACTGCGCATGCCCTGCGTTATTCTACCAGCCCTCTGTTAAGGAACACTAACAGTCTGACTTCAGAGTTGAACAGCTGTCCCATCCCTTCCTTATTTTTTGTCTCTTTCTTCCTTTTCCCAAGTTGTTCTTCCTTCTTACAGTTTCCATCTTCCTTTCTCTGCTCCTTTTTTTTTTTCCCACTTCTTTTTCCTTGATGTCTTCTTTTTTTCCCCTTTTTGTCTTTTTTTAAAATCATCATCCCTGACTGTGTCTTAACCCTGCATGGGTGTGTGACATCCATGGGAGGTGCTGAGGGAATATTTGTGAATCTGGAAAAGAAAATATGTTCAAATGAGTTCATAGGGATGTCTTACCAAACCCAAGGGTAGGAAGTAGAGTCAAGCCTCACCAGAATCAAAGCCAGAGACCAGAAGGCAGCCTCAGGGGAGGCAGGCATTCCACATCCCGTCCCTCGCCTCGCTGCAGACAGCTGGAGGGCAGAAGGTCTGGTCCTCAAGTGCGTGTGTCTCCCGGCCGAATGCTGTGGGAAGCAGACCAGCCCCCATCCCAGATTCACTCCAGAGTGACCCAGCTCCGATCAAAGATCTTAAAAAGGTCCCACACCCCTCACCTGTGAAGAGATGGAGGAAGAGGGGTAGTCTTCACAGGAGCGGTTGCTGTGGACGTGACAGATCCCCCAAGATACCAGTAGCGAACCAATTTGCTGTTGTTAGAAAACAGTAGCAGCTGGTGATAACTAGCTGTTATCTGTTATCTGTTAGGATGCCCTGTAAGCTACAGATGCTGCTGCTAAGTCGCTTCAGTCGTGTCTGACTCTGTGCAACCCCATAGATGGCAGCCCACCAGGCTCCCCTGTCCCTGGGATTCTCCAGGCAAGAACATGGAGTGGGTTGCCATTTCTTTCTCCATTGCATGAAAGTGAAAAGTGAAAGTGAAGTCGCTCAGTCATGTCCGACTCTTAGCAACCCCATGGACTGCAGTCTACTAGGCTCCTCTGTCCATGGGATTTTCCAGGCAAGAGTACTGGAGTGAGTTGCCATTGCCTTCTCTGAAGCCACAGATGGGTCACTCTAATTTTTTAGCCAGCACCAAATAGATTCATTTGACACACTGCATCCAGAATGTTTTACTAACCAGAACTTTTAGATTTTCCTAATGTGTTAATTGGGCTTCTCAGGTGACTCACTGGTAAAGAATCCACCTGCCAAGCAGGAGACTCATGTTTGATCCCTGGGTCGGGAAGATCTTCTTGAGAAGGAAATGGCGACCCACTCCAGCGCTCTTGCCTGGAAAAGCCCATGGACAGAGGAGCCTGGTGGGCTGCAGTCCGTGGGGTCGCAGAGTTGGACACGACTGAGTGACTAAACAACAGTGTGTTGACTGGCGCTTCCGACACTGCAGAGCCCTCAAGTATTTTCTCTCCAAACCATGATATTTTATTTAGAAGATTAAATTGTATTTATGAGAATGATATTAACTATGCCTCACTATAATTTAGTTATTTTGAAAATGACGGATCCCTTTTACCTAGAATCTGTCATTAACCAAAAGCTCCATTTCCAAACCACGTTGAATAATAGAATTTATCATACATAGACGATATAGAATATTGGCGCCCCAAGGGTCCTTAGAGATTATCTTCTGAAGGTGACAAATGCTGCCTGTCCCCCTCCAGCTCCCATGCCCGTCACTGACCACAGCGCTGCTTTCCACTGAGCTTCGACTTGACTTGAGAATGCTGCTGAAGCACGCTAGGTGTGAGTGCGGGCATGCTAAGCCGATTCAGTAATATGTGACTCTTCGCCACCCTATGGGCTATAGCCTGCCATACTCCTCTGTCCATGGGATTTTTCAGGCAAGAACACTAGAGTGGGCTGCCATGTCCTCCTGCAGGGGATTTTCCCAACCCAGGGATCAAACCCGTGTCTCTTATGTCTCCTGCACTGGCAGGCAGGTTCTTTACCACCAGCGCCACCTGGGAAGCCCTGATGCACTCTAGGTAACCACCCGCAGCTGCTTGAAATTGGCCCTGAAAATGAAACGTATTTGTCATTCCCTCTATTTTGGCAAAAATATCAAACCCCAAAAAAGCGATGTGATCTCAAAATCACACAGTTGATTAGTGACTGTGGAAATTAAGATTTCTTGTGCTCCTCACTGCCTTCTTTCCAGGAAGGACTGAGCCTCCTTTGCACACATTCTCGCCAGTTAGGAAAGAGCTCCTGACTTCCCTTTATAAGAAAAAATAAAGTCAATTAGGATTCTGAATTACTGGGCTCTCACTGGATCTGGCTGTCTTTAAGGGTGGGGTTCGGAGAAGGCAATGGCACCCCACTCCAGTACTCTTGCCTGGAAAATCCCATGGACGGAGGAGCCTGGTGGGCTGCAGTCCATGGGGTCGCTAAGAGTCGGACACGACTGAGCGACTTCACTTTCACTTTTCACTTTCATGCATCGGAGAAGGAAATGACAACCCACTCCATGTTCTTGCCTGGAGAATCCCAGGGACGGGGGAGCCTGGTGGGCTGCCGTCTTTGGGGTCGCACAGAGTCGGACACGACTGAAGCGACCTAGCAGTAGCAGTAAGGGTGGGGTTAACACACAGAATCTCAAGGAGTCTTAATTCTTCCATAGAGTCCAGTTACCCTACAACAGCCACAAGGCCCAGTATTCAAGTTCTCAGAGAAATAGGGGTCCCTGTTTCTTAAATAAATTGCAAAGGAAAAGGTTGTAAGAGTCTATCGACTAAGAGACCTCAGAGAAAAATTCCTCAAGTTAATTAGCCTGAAATGCAAACTCATGTCACAAGCAGATGCCACACTAAACATTCACTGTAATGGCTTTAAACAAGAAAGAAAGAAAAAGATCCACGTGTGGGGGAGGGGGGTCTCGGTGGCGGGAACACGCGTTGGTGCGACAGGTCTGGAGCGTCTGGCCGCGGGGATCTGAGCGGAACGCACGCTTGTTTCCCAGAAGACGTGTGCTGGGGCGTTCACAGCAGCACTTTGTAGTTACCCCTGACTACAGATTATCCAGACATCCGCTGCTAGCTGAATGGATAATGGTTGAGATGAAGGCTTCCTACACCGCAAAGAGAATCTGTCCTCTTGTAACTTTTCTCACAAGCGTCATTTGAGAGAAAAGTTACAAGAGGACAGATTCTCCTGAACATGTTATGTTAGCGGGACCTCTTTTAAGGTTTTCATACCATGACTGGAAATGTAATATCTTTTGTGCTTGCAGATTCTCCCTTTTTTCCTTTGTCACGATTCTCAGAAAAATGCCTGGCATGGGCTTTGGGCTCGTATCTCTAGACCTAGTTGTGTGATAACTGAGCGGGTAGAGTACAGGACGCAGGTCGCCTTTCCAGCCCTTCCCTCAGAGCAGCCCCCTGGGCTGCAGGAGGAGACAGCAGGACCCTTCCACAGGCCTGAACTCACCAGCTTTGACACTGCTGCTGCTGCTGCTGCTGCTAAGTCGCTTCAGTCGTGTCCGACTCTGTGTGACCCCATAGACGGCAGCCCACCAGGCTCCCCCGTCCCTGGGATTCTCCAGGCAGGAACACTGGAGTGGGTTGCCATTTCCTTCTCCAATGCATGAAAGTGAAAAGTGAAAAGGAAGTCGCTCAGTCGTGTCCAACTCTTAGCAACCCCATGGACTGCAGCCTACCAGGCCCCTCTGTCCATGGGATTTTCCAGGCAAGAGTACTGGAGTGGGGTGCCATTGCCTTCTCCGAGCTTTGACATGATGCTCTGTAAATAGGAAGTGTCGATTGACGGGGCTCCAGCGCTTCTGGCAGAAACTGCGCGTGCCTGCTTTCTAAGACCCTGCCCACAGCGCCCGCTTGGCTTGTATTAGACACGGCTAGGGTATTGTGTTCCCATCTTTGGCAGCTCACTCAGACCAGCTTTTCTAGTAACAAAATGTGTGCCCAGCCAGGGCGGTCTGGCTTCCCAGCCCAGAGATGGTGTGCTGATTGGTAGTGGGAGCTGAGCTATCTTTGCAGTTGATCTGTGTCCAGACAGGGGGAAAAAAAGTGCCTTATTGGACATCTGAGCTGACAGGGGAAAAATCAGAGCCTGCTGTGCCCGTGGCAGGGTCAGCTTGTGTGTTCTGTCCAGGCCTTGCCTGGGAGACAGTTCCCAGAGTCCCTGTCAGTGTGGCTGGCACTGGTCCCTTCCCACACACTTAGGGGGACATAATGCTTTAAAATGCTGATAAATTCCGGTTTTTATCCTCTAATCTGGTCCCTTCTTCCAGTAAGGCTCCTCTGTCTCACCTAATGCACAGCATAGAACCCAGACACAGCCTGTGCCCCTCGCGTCCCACCCAGTCCGCCCCACACTGTTGAGTCTCAACAGCCCATTTCCTTCTCCACCCACACCACTGGTGACTGATACCAGGTCGCTCCGAAAGCTCTCCTCTGTCTCTTCTCATACTGATGCTCTAACATCTGGTGGAGGCTTTTCTCTAACTCTGAGGCTTCCCATCACCTTCAGGATAAAGACAACACCTGGGTCCCTGCTGCCCTTCCCGCCCTCCTGTTCACTCCCACCTCCCCATCCCCCCTTCATCCCACCTCCCCCTCCTGTTCACCCCACCTCCCCCTCCTGTTCACCCCACCTCCCCCTCCTGTTCACCCCACCTCCCCCTCCTGTTCACCCCTCCCCTCTCCCGTTCACCCCCCTCCCCCCTCCTGCTCACCCCCCTCCCTACTCCTGTTCACCCCCTCCCCCCTCCCCCTCACAGTTCACTCCCCCTCTGCCCTGTTCGCCCCCACCTCCCCCTCCTCCTCACAGTGCTCACCTGCTTATAGGTTCCTGGAACACTAGGTTTTTTTATACCGCAGTACCTTTTCCCGTGTTCTGCCTGAAATAGTCTTTCTCACCTTAGTCCAAACAGCAAGGCCTCCATCCTCTATTGTTCCGCTTCATCAAGGGCATAACCCCACCACTTCACCTTTGGCAAAAACTGCTTTCCTCTTCCTGCCAGCTCTGGGCCTTGTACCTGCCTCAGTCAGCATTTGTCACACTGGAATGAAATGATCTGCTTCCAAGTCCATCTCCCCTGCTTAGCCAGGAGCTGAAGGACGTGGAGGAGTCCCTCCTCTATCCCTAGCCCCTTTATAGGTCTTGACACCTGGGAGGCCCCCAAAGTTTACTGTATAACTGAATGAAATTATACTGGTCATAAGACCATTGCTTTCAGTTCTCATATTCACAGAAGTATTAAAAACCTCCAGCTGTAAGTTGTAGATTTACCAGCCTAATAGTTTGTTAGGATCTGTGCAATAGTGTTTGCAGTCTTATTTCCCCTAAGAAAGCCCCTGTGGATGTCATAATTGTTATATGTTGAATAAATACTCATACTTATGCAGTTGCATTGAAATAAAAATTTAGCATGAGAAGAAAAAAAACCATTAATATTTTGAGATTCCTGTGAGAACAACCTAACTACACTTTTAAGAGGGTTATGGTATCTTTACACCTCTCCTCCTAGGATTAGGACTTAGGAATAGCTGCCTTGATTTGGCTTCTGAATCTTTTAAGAATTAGGGCATAGGTGGATCCAAAAATTAGGTCTTGTCACTTGCCTTTGCTATATAATTAGCCTCTGTTTATACACTTCAACACACAATAGACCTCTGTCTTCCTCACAACACATAATAGACCTCTGTCTTCCTCACAATGGTCCCATGAGGCCGGTGCTTTCCCATTTTAAGAATAAGAAACTGAGGCTCAGAATGTTCAATAGCCTTTCTGAGGACATTCAGCTAGGAAGGGTTAGGTTTGCAATTTGAGCTCAAGACCACCTAAACTCTTGGAGAAGGCAGTGGCAACCCACTCCAGTACTCTTGGAGTCGGACACGACTGAGCGACTTCACTTTCACTTTTCACTATCATGCATTGGAGAAGGAAATGGCAATCCACTCCAGTGTTCTTGCCTGGAGAATCCCAGGGACGGTGGAGCCTGGTGGGCTGCCGTCTATGGGGTCGCACAGAGTCTGACACGACTGAAGCGACTTAGCAGCAGCAGCAGCCACCTAAACTCTAAAACTCCTGCCCTCCCCACCTCTCCAAAAGCCTTCAAGCTTTGGTCACATAACCCCTCAAAGAATTCAGAAAATCTATGTGTCCCATCTCACATTTTAAATAGACATGTACATTTTTTCATTTTGAATGTGGATATTTGCCAAATATATAAGTCCTGGCATGTTTTAAATATTGACATTTTGAGGTAAAACTGTTAACATCATTCATTTTAAATGCTTTCTTTGAAATTTAGGTAACATAATGATTCCATTCTCTATTTTATAGAATGATGAGAAAATAAGCTCTTTTAATAGTTAGGAATTTTCATTTTTCGTTTTTCTCCTTGAATTAATATTTTCATTTCACGTCCCTACAGAGTCTTTTCCTAATATGTTATGAATTATTTTATCACCCTTCTGAAACACATCTAGTATATAAGTTAAAATACTTCTAAGTTTTCTCTGACTAAAACCAAGGGTCTCAATGAGATGAATGAAGAATGAATTCATGTCTTGTCGATGGCTCTTACTTATTGCTAGAATGAGGCAAGACTCAGCATCAGTTCTCTCATCTTTCGTTTTTACAAGTATGAGGAGTAAGAAATCTTATTTATATAAATAAGTAGATGGAAATGGAAGGGGTTTTTTTAAGTACTTTTATACAATACTTAGCACTCCCTCTGAATTTATGTGCTGAAAAATCCTATAACTTTTTTGATCTTTCATGAAAAACATTTTTAATTATCTATCAGCTTACAGTACAATAAGGTCCTCTTCCCTTTCTTTGAAATCAAAGAATTGAAAATCTATCTGACTTGCAAAAGGCTTTGTATCCAGTCATTTGGGTCATTCACTTTCTCAACTCCTACACAGAATTCTGAATTTTCCCTTTGTTTGATGCCCTGGAAATGGGAGAAAGACAATAAATAGTAAAAGAGGATGTCTTTTTTTAAATTCTTATTGGAGTATAGTTGCTTCATAATGTTCGTTTCTCCTGTACCGCAAAGTGAATCAGTGATACGTGTACATCTATCCCGTTTTCTTGGATTTTCTTCCCATATGGGTCACCAGAGCCTTGAGTAGAGTCCCCTGTGCTACAGTCAGTTCCCATTGGTTATCCATTAGATCCACAGCATTGCATATAAATCGGTTCGCATCCCCTGGTCCATCCCCCCTCCTGTAAAGACGATGTCTTGACCTCTGGCACACACTCAGGCACATCAGTTACAGGGAGATCACAGAAACTGAGTATCTGGAAACTGTTTTCCTGGGAACTGTTTTGGCCGACTCCCTGGAAAGCTTCATCTGTGGCCGGAGCCAGACGTGCCCTAGTTTGAAGGCTGCAGCTCGACAACCAGCGTTTCCTCTGGTTTAATCTCTTCTTGCCGCTGCTCCGTAGGTCATTGCGGCTGAGGGAGAAATGAACGCGTCCAGGGCTCTGAAAGAGGCCTCCATGGTCATCACCGAGTCTCCCGCCGCCCTCCAGCTGCGGTACCTGCAGACGCTGACCACCATTGCTGCTGAGAAAAACTCGACCATCATCTTCCCTCTGCCCATAGACATGCTGCAGGCTATCATGGGGCCAAAACAGTGAGCCTCGGGGGCGGCCAGAGCTGAGACGGGCCCAAACCAGCCCTCACCCAGGAGGTGGAAGGGTGCAGAGCTGAGACGGGCCCAAACCAGCCCTCACCCGGGAGCAAGAAGGGTGCACCCTGGGCCTTTCTCCCTCCCTCCCCTGTTCCATAGGTTGAGTGTGATATTCTTACAACGCATAGTGATCCTAGCAACAGATGAAGGTTGTTAGCTTGTAAATACGACATGAGAGAGAGAGGTGATTAATGTAAGATAACCTTACTCTAAAATATTTAAAAGTTCATGTGTTTAGATTGCTCCATGATAGGTGAAGCCCATCTTCTTTCAGATTTCATCGAGTCGTTTTGCACCCTCCATCAGCCTGCAGGCCAGAAGCAAGAAGATAGAGTATCTCTGCAAGACAAACGCTTTGCAGAGAATAGTGACCTTGGGCTACAAGCAGCTTCTCTGGGCCACGCGTGCCTTACTTCCGGGGAATCTTAATTAAGGAAATTTTCCTAACATCCGTCTACTTTCTAAACTCAGAGCAGGTTGCAAACTATTCCTTACTTGAGAGGAGACATGTTCTTGCCAATGCCTGTCAGCACTGGAGGTCAAGGTCGAGGGAGATGATGACCCAGATTCTTGAGGCCCTTAAACCCACTGCTTTAGGGGTCCGTTCAGAACAACGCAGGTTGTTGTTTTTAACTTCATTGACCCCCTTTATGAGTAAATGATTCCTCTCTCTTTCAAACCAGCTTAAATACTTATCACAGAAGTGCTTTTTTCTCACTTTTGCCTATTCTCATATATCAGATTCTAAATATTTGAATTTTTAAAATAAAATTTTCTCTAAGTCCTATAAATAGTAGTTTATACACCAATTTGAATAGCTTAAGGACTAATACTTGATAAAATATATCTTTAGAAAACTTATATTTTACTGTCTGCATGTTATCAACTCTTGGACGCTGTGAGCTATCTTGGTTACCATTCATTAAGTAACAGAAGGAATTCATAGTCAGGCACACAGTATCCAAGGAGCTTGGAAAAACAGTCAAACTTGGCATATCTGTAGAGATATGGCTCTTTTTTATTTGCCTGGTCATTTTTCTGTCCTATATGTTGATGCTAAAGGAGGAACTGGTCAGCACTTCTGAACCGCTATAATTTTAGGAAGCATCTTCCATTTCACAAATGCCTGTGAAGCCAAGCACCTGGTGTTCTTCCTGTTGGTTTCTGGAAAGCCGGCTGGTGGCATTTGTACTGCTTCCTCTTGGAAGCTGTGAGATCACTTTTAAAATTTTAAAAATAGCAGTGTCCTTACCCAGAGCTGCCCCTCATATCTGTCCTTAGCTGAGTCACTTGTCAGTCTTCATGAGTACCCTCCCCAACAGCCCATTTCCAAATTTATTTTACGAAGCCTTGAACCACCGTGGATCCAGGTCCTGGCTGAGTTCATTAGATGTATATGGAGCATTTTGACTTGGAACTCAAGCTGCATTTCTATTTTCAATTTTAAAATTGAAATGATTTTCTCTCTTTTGCGAGGTGGCTCACCCTTGACTACTAAGGACCAGGAGACAACCACATATCCTGGCTAAAAGTCTCTTCTCAGACTTAAAGGTTCAATGCTTTCTGTTCCTTGAGTCTGTTTCCAGACACCAGACAGTCTTTGCTCTTCTCCCTCGTGGGTTGTGGGTTGAAGTTAAGTCGCCTGGGAGAGAGGAGCCGTAGAAGGAGCTGCAGGATGACAGCGGGCAGTGTTAGTGTGAGGGCTTTTCCAGGTGGCCCCCCTTAGTGCAAGGGCTTTTCCAGGCAGCCCCCTCTGCAATGCTATGCATAATAAAGTGTGAGCTCATACTGATTTTCTGGGATGAGAATCTGTTTCTGCCTGCATGTGGTGTGTGTGGATTTCGTTTTTCAGAAGTGGCACATGTGTTTCTCCAGGCCTGGACTGGCTGCTTTGGCTGCTGTGCGGTCTTCCTGGGCCAGAGGAAGAGGGAGGCCATGGCCTTCTGCCGTCTGTCATGTCTTACTCCCTCTGGTGTCCACGCAGCTTCCCTGAGGAGTTTGAGATCCACGAATCCTTGGCTGGTCTGATTTCCCAAACAGGACAGGGCCTCACTTCTTCCTGTCACCCAGCTAACTCACTGGCATAAACCCTACTTATAAAGAGGAATAAATGATATAAAACCAATGGGGGGCATTGTAAAAACCTATACCAAAGAGTTAAGAATGGATGTTTTTGGAAGACATCACATAGAAGCTTTCACTTTTTCTGTAGTTTAATGTTTTACAATAATCACAAATCTATCAGAAAAAGCAAATAGGATATTTCTGTTTGGAAAGCTTTAAAATAAAGAGAAAAAACAACCCCTACCCTCCAAAAAGCTATGGGTGTTACCTGCGACATTCAACCTTTAAAAAACTGTCCTGAGGGATTTCCCTGGTGTCCAGTGGTTAAGAATCCGCCTTCCAATGCAGGGGACGGGAGTTCAGCCCCTAGTCAGGGAGTCGAGATCCCACATGCCGAAGGGCGGCTAAGCCCACGTGCCACAAGCGCAGAGCAGCACCTCCACCCCCGGCCACAGCTCGAGAAGGCCCAGCGCCGCCGAGATGAACAAAAGGCACGTGCAGCCATGGCTGACCCTGTGACCCGTGGACGGGGGCCTGCCGAGCTCCTCTGTCCATGAAATTTTGCAGGCAAGAATACTGGAATGGGCTTCCATTTCCCGTTGTAGGGGATCTTCCCAGCCCGGGGACTGAACCTGCGTTCCATGTGTCTCCTGCGTTGCAGGCGGGTTCTTTACCACTAGTGCCCCCGGAGAAACCCGGGGAAAACGAAGAGCAGCCTTGGGTCAACGGCCGCCGCCTGCGGAGCAGCAGGCGCCGGGCTCTGTGCTCAAGTACTTGTGCACACATTTTATCTTCAGAACAGCTTGATGGGATGCATTTTTATCCCCATGTTACTGGTGAGGACCCTGGAGTTCAGAGTGCCTTACCCAGCATCACATGGTTAGGAAGCAGCAGACTTGAGAGTCAAACGCGGCTCTGTCTCCAGTCAGACTCCTGAGGCGTCTGTTGTGTCCTCGTGCGACGGCGCCTGCCCCCACCACTCCCGTGCACACACCACCAGTCACTTTATATGCAGACCACAGCTTTTCAGCACTGTTGAGATTCAAATTTGACTAGTGAAATTTTGCATTCATAGCCAAGCGGGCCTTAAACTTCAGTTTTGGGCTGTCAGTTCAGTCCGAGTGAAAGAAGTAGGTTGGGTGTTTGTAGCCACGACATGTTACAATACACTCACCTGAGTGGGAGGAAACCGGGCTTCCACAGATCTCTGAGGTTACGTGGCCTTTTAAAATATCTCTGTGATCTTACACTGGGCTTCTTCACGAGGTCACTCTGCTAGGAAATAGCAAACCACCTATTTCCAAACTGCTTTTTAGCCGCAACCTTTCCCCCTGTTTTTTCAAAGGAAACTCCAAAGTAAACAAAAGAATAAATTCTCAAGTTCACATTTATAACATTTACTTAATGTCAATCAGTGAGGCTGCATTGAAAACAACTGGAGTTAGGAAAGGCAGTTAGACCCTTAAAGGAGGCTCTACCGTCTGTTTCCCCAGTTTGTTTCGAGTGTCTGTGATATTTGTTACCACTTTAAAAACCAAATTTCAATCAAATTGTGAAATCACTGAAGCACCTCGTAGAATTCTATTGATCCCAGTTTTAAAATCACTGAATTTGACTTGAACCCAGGTCTGACTTCAAAGTCCAGCTTTCAAGCCCTCCATTGTAACAACTCTGGTTAGGTACTGTACAAAGACAGTATCACCATTTTGCAGGGGAACTGAAGTTCACGCAAGTTTTCTGTCCTATCCTTATGCCTTGCACACTGCCTGGCATAAATATGTTATCTACTCAACTGAATTGTCCAAGATAGGATGCGGGTTCTAAGCCCAGGCCAACCTCTTTCCAGGAGACGCCCCGTTGGCACTTGGGCATTTCATGGCATTTTGCAATGACTTCTCCATCGTACATCATGGAATCCACCGTCTCTCAAAAACCATTAGGAAGAGAAAAATATGTGGTTGAAATGATAGTGTTCCTGACTCATTATTTTGCCTTTGAGAGAAAAAATATGGGGCTGAAGCAATTTAGTTGCCTCAGGCAACTCCCTTTCTCAGAGTTCACAGGTCTCTCTCTGAAGCCACAGGCACCAATAAACAGAAATTGGCCAATACACCTCCTTGAATGCCGATAAAAGGAAATGAAAACTGCAGGGCAGGTTCACCTGTGCTGGACCTCCCACAGGTTGCCAGGACTGGGAGCTGTCTAGACAGGCCTTGCCGCCTCTAAGGAAGCCCTACAAGCTCCAGGTGGTCAAGGCCCCTTTGTTCCAGAGTTTCACATTTGTCATGTTGATAGCTTTGACCCTGAAATTGGCCTTCTGGAATAAAGGCAGGCATTACAAGATCAATGAGTCCAACCCCCTCACTGCGGACTTTGAGGCCCTCTGTGAATTCTTCTGCCCTAGCCTCCCCTTACCCCCGCCCCCCGCCCCGCAATTCCTGCTGTTTGTCCCTGAGCACAGCAGCCTCCCTCCAGCTCTGTCTCTGGGCTGCTGCACACCCTGCCACAGACAGTAAAGAATCTGCCCACAATGTGGGTTCCATCCCTGGATTGGAAAGATTCCCTGGAGGAGGAAATGCCAGCCCACTCCAGTATTCTTGCCTGGAGAATCCCCATGGACAGAGGAGCCTGGTGGGCTACAGTCCGTGGGGTTGCAAGGAGTTGGACAGGACTGAGCGGCCAAGCACGCAACACAACACAACTGCCTGACATGACCTGACCCACCTCCCACCCCGACTCTGTGTCACCTGGAAAATTTCTTCCCCGCTACATTCGTCACTTCTGCGATGAATCAGACTCTCTTGAGGTAGGGCTCCCCCTGGGGAATTTTACACTTTTAAAAAGCTCCCTGGGCAATTTGCGTGATCAGCCAGCTTAGGAAACAATGGTGTAAACACACACACACACGCCCTTCCCACCACAGAACCACTCACACTGGCTTCTGTTCTTCTACATCCTCTGCAGGGGAGTTTTCCTTCTGTAACTTGATAGGGATGGCGGAGAGGGAGGTGGCATGGAACAAAAGAGGAAACCACCAGAGAAAAGACCAGAAGGATGGAGGGGAGGGGAGGGGCTTGTCCCTCTTCAGTTCTTTGGACTGATTTGGGATCTCCATGGAGAAAAGGTTTAGAGACACGAGTTCATGGAAATGTCTAATAGGGACTGTCAGGGGAGTGTGTAATTTCCTCGTTTCTGTCTCATTACAACAAAAATTTGAAGCGACAGACGTTAAAGCCCTCAGCGTGTCACAGCTCCGTGTTACAGCTCAGTTTTATTTAGAAAATAAAGGAAAATAACATCCTCAAGGCATGAGGGCAAGCCGACCCAAAAGATGCGAAGAGGAGAGAAAGTGAGAGAGAGAGAGAGAGAGAGAGTGCCCATGCATGACCCCCGGCCCTTTGGCTCCTCTTTTTACATGTTTTTTCCTTCCCCTGGGCCTGCCCTGTGTAAACTGGGCTCCATCTGAGGTCCTCACTCCAGTCCTTGGACCTTCCTTTGTCCTATTTTCTCGGGCTTTTCCCCTCCTTGTCTTTTAGCCACTCCCATTCTGGACTCCTGTTTCCTATTCTGCCTAACAGGACTTTGTGACAACGTGAGCATGAGCGAAGAGTCAGGGTCTGGGGGACCAAATGGGGCACAAAGGCCCGCACCCATGCTGCACACTCGGAGAGCATCCAGAGGTACCTCCTGTCAGCAGAAACACTTGAGGCAGGCAGCGGAAACGAAGAAGAGTCATGTAGATGCTCCAGGGGAGGGCAGCCCCCGGGAATGTAAGTGACTCTAGGGTCCCACTACTGGCCTTGAACTCCTTGCCCCCGTGTTCCAAGGCCGTGCCTCCCAATGACTGACCGAAGTGGGGCGATTAGACACACTTCATCCGCTCCTGGGAGACCTTCATCACCTTTGTTGGCTGATGGGCTCCAGAACATTCTGAATCAAACAAATATTTGTACACCAACGTTCAGAGTAGCACTGTTTTTTGTTTTTTGGTTTTTTTAAAGAAAATCTATGTATTCGGCTGCATCAACTCTCAGCTGCGGCACACGGGATCTTAGTTGCCCCGCAGCATCCCCTGCCAGGGACTGAACCTGCGTCCCCCACATTGAAGAGGGATTCTTAACCACTGGACCACCAGGGAAGACCCCCAGAGGCATTATTCACAGCAGCCAAAAGGTGGAAAGGATCTGAGTGTCCATCGATGGATGAAAGCATATATGAAACAGTATTTACACACACGATGGAATAGTATTCAGCCACAAAAAGGAATGCAGTTACTTTATGGGCTGTAAAATGTATGAATCCTGAAAGCATCAAGCTGAGTGAAATAAGCCAGACAGAAGGCAAGTGCATGGTTCCACTTCCACGATGCACCTAGAACAGGCAAGTTCACAGAGACAGTAAGTGCAATAAGGTTCCCAGGGGCAGACGGGAAGTAGGAAGGGGGAAGGAGTTGTTTCATGGGCACAGGGTATAAATCCAAGCTGGGGATTACGAAAAAGGTTTGGGTGGAGATGGTGGGGACAGCTCCACAGCACTCAGTGTGCAGCGCTGCTGAGTCGCACATTTGCAAATGATCAAAAGGATCAACTAACAACACGAATGGGACTATGCCATTAATTTTTTTTTTTTTTAGTTTGGCTCAGGATTCCCCAAAAGCTATGCAAAAGCCTCCTGGACTGCATGGCTGTCTAAGATGCATCCACCCAACCCCTCTTCCTCCCTGCTTCACGTGGGGTCAGATGGCATCTGTCTTAAGGCTCTCCAGCCTACTCTGGCTGCCTGTCAATCTCCTTCCATACAAGCACTCTCCCCCTAGTCCAGTCTGCCCATTCCATCTCATCTTGGCATCTGCTTCTCGGAGGATCAGATTTATATGTGGGTTGAATGAAGCTCATTCACTGGGTCTCAGGCACAGGCCAACCCCCCACCCCCACCCCATGGACCCTTCCCAGAACACTGAGGACACTTCTCAGGACAAACAGCCACAGCAGGTCACACACTTCAAAAAGCTTTTTATTGAATTCAATTTTCAAAAGCACAGACACTTAAGACAATTCTGCAAGGACCCTGAATTTTTGCAGGGCTGTTTTGGCTACAGTAAAAAAAAAAAAAAAAAAAGGGAACAAGAAAAAACCAACCACACGCGCACACACACCAGGTTGACCCTGCTCACTCTAAAGTCTCCTCAAGGGCGGACAGTTCTGAAAGGCACTGGCCGGCGACGGGGTGGGGCCTGCCTTCTTCAGGCAGCCAGCTCAGCGAGGGCCCTGTCCAAGGGGTCCACGGACCAATAGTTGTCATCCCAGCCGAGGAACCAGCCCACGAACGAGGGGGGCTCGAAGCCCTGCTTCACCACGGTGATTGGGGTCCGCCGGTCACGATTAGCTGGGTCCGTCTCGATGTAGCGCTTGGCTGCAGACACACGGGCAGGAGAATTCTCAGTGTCTCCACCACCAAGGAGAGCTGGTTCCATGTCTACAGTGGTTGTGGTCCCACTGCCCCTAACACCCAACCCCTCCCCTGGACACCACCATTCCTTAAAGGCAACGACAACCACGTGACTCCTTCACTGCCCCGCCCATAAACACAGGAAAGGCCAGGGGTCACAGTTTAACCTCCAGCTTCACAAGGCGAGCCTCATTGTTCTCTAGCGTCCCCTACTGGAAGGTATTAAATTAACCAGCTTTTGGATTTCCAGCTCCCAAATCAGACTCTACTCAGCTACCAGAGATCTGCTTTCCTGCATCTAGATCCAGATGCGGTTAGTCCCTGGGCATCCTGGGAACCCGAGGCAGCTTCTATCTGCCTCTTCCTCTTGCTGTGACCCACGGCTTCTGCAGGAACCGAGCTGTTTTCTCACCACCCAGGGAGGGCTCACCAGGGGCTGACCGTGGGGGAGGAAGCCCCCACCCCGCTGTCACGAACTCCCAGACCCGCACAGGAAGCTGCTCCCACCCCACTGCCCAAAACAGACCAGCAGGCACGCGTGGGTCCTCACCAGAGGTCAAGGCTTCTGTCTTCTCCTCTTCTTGAGAATCCTTACCAACCCAGACAAAGACCTGGAGGAGAGGCAGAAGAGGGAAGGTGTGAGATGAAGCCGCATGAGGGGCACTGACCCAGCTTGCTGTTGGAAGAGGAGGAGGTTCCAGGTGTGGGCTGGACACCCCCCTCCCCATTCACAAAGCCCACGGACTGTGACTAGAGGACTGGGGAACAGACACGGCGAACTGGTGACCCACACCCCGCTTTGCAGGCCCGCCCTCCACTGGAGGCTGGTGGTCTGCTGAGTCTTTTTAGACAAATGGAGTTACTAGCTGATTACATTCAATCCAGACTGCAGATCCCCTTGAGAACGGGGAGGATCTGGCAACAACGGTCACTCGCAGGTGGATGAAGCTGAGCAGTAGCTGCCCCTGTGACGGGAAGTTCCACCCTGCCTCAGACTCCCCCGCATCCTCACGTCCACCACCCCAGCCTGCCTCGGTCAATAACACTGACAACCAAGCGCGGACAGCCATGAGACGGCCGTTTTGGGGCATCTACTTATTCAACCAATGAGCAGTCTAACGTGCTCACTGGTTTATTGATCCAACCAGTGAGCAATGAGTCTGCTGGGGGCCACTCTCTTGGTATCTGAGCCAATAGGGTTCTAAGCCCTGGAAGAGAAGTAACTCATCACCACTACCGCCATCTTCAGTCCAGTTCAGTCGCTCAGTCGTGTCCGACTCTTCTCGACCCCATGAATCGCAGCACAACAGGCCTCCCTGTCGATCACCAACTCCTGGAGTTCACCCAACTCATGTCCATGGAGTCGGTGATGCCATCCAGCCATCTCATCCTCTGTCATCCCCTTCTCCTCCTGCCCCCAATCCCTCCCAGCATCAGAGTCTTTTCGAATGAGTCAACTCTTTGTATGAGGTGGCCAAAGTATTGGAGTTTCAGCTTTAGCATCACTCCTTCCAATAAACACCCAGGACTGATCTCCCTTAGGATGGACTGGTTGGACCTCCTTGCAGTCCAAGGGACTCTCAAGAGTCTTCTCCAACACCACAGTTCAAAATCATCAATTCTTCGGCGCTCAGCTTTCTTCACAGTCCAACTTTCACATCCATACATGACCACTGGAAAAACCATAGCCTTGACTAGATGAACCTTTGTTGGCAAAGTAATGTCTCTGCTTTTGAATATGCTATCTAGGTTGGTCATAACTTTCCTTCCAAGGAGTAAGCATCTTTTAATTTCATGGCTGCAGTCACCATCTGCAGTGATTTTGGAACCCCCAAAAAATAAAGTCTGATGCTGTTTCCACTGTTTCCCCATCTATTTCCTATGAAGTGATGGGACCAGATGCCATGATCTTCATTTTCTGAATGTTGAGTTTTAAGCCAACTTTTTCACTCTCTACTTTCACTTTCATCAAGAGGCTTTTTAGTTCCTCTTCATTTTCTGCCATAAGGGTGGTGTCATCTGCATATCTGAGGTTATTGATATTTCTCCCAGAAATCTTGATTCCAGCTTGTGCTTCTTCCAGTCCAGCATTTCTCATGATGTACTCTGCATATAAGTTAAATAAGCAGGGTGACAATATACAGCCTTGATGTACTCCTTTTCCTATTTGGAACCAGTCTGTTGTTCCATGTCCAGTTCTAATTGTTGCTTCCTGACCTGCATACAGGTTTCTCAAGAGGCAGGTCAGGTGGTCTGGTATTCCCATCTCTTTCAGAAGTTTCCACAGTTTATTGTGATCCACACATTCTAAGGCTTTGGCATAGTCAATAAAGCAGAAATAGATGTTTTTCTGGAACTCTCCTGCTTTTTCCATGATCCAGCGGATGTTGGCAATTTGATCTCTGGTTCCTCTGCCTTTTCTAAAACCAGCTTGAACATCGGGAAGTTCACGGTTCACGTATTGCTGAAGCCTGGCTTGGAGAATTTTGAGCATTACTTTACTAGCATGTGAGATGAGTGCAATTGTGGGGTAGTTTGAGCCTTCTTTGGCATTGCCTTTCTTTGGGATTGAAATGAAAACTGACCTTTTCTAGTCCTGTGGCCACTGCTGAGTTTTCCAAATTTGCTGGCATGTTGAGTGCAGCATGTTCACAGCATCATCTTTCAGGATTTGAAATAGCTCAACTGGAATTCCATCACCTCCACTAGCTTTGTTCGTAGTGATGCTTTCTAAGGCCCACTTGACTTCACATTTCAGGATGTCTGGCTCTAGGTGAGTGATCACACCATCATGATTATCTGGGTCATGAAGATCTTTTTTGTACAGTTCTTCTGTGTATTCTTGCCACCTCTTCTTAGTATCTTCTGCTTCTGTTAGGTCCGTACCATTTCTGTCCTTTATCGAGCCCATCTTTGCATGAAATGTTCCCTTGGCATCTCTAATTTTCTTGACGAGATCTCTAGTCTTTCCCATTCTGTTGTTTTCCTCTATTTCTTTGCATTGATCGCTGAGGAAGGCTTTCTTATCTCTCCTTGCTATTCTTTGGAACTCTGCATTCAGACGCTTATATCTTTCCTTTTCTCCTTTGCATTTTGCTTCTCTTCTTTTCACAGCTATTTGTAAGGCCTCCTCAGGCAGCCATTTTGCTTTTTTGCATTTCTTTTCCATGGGGATGGTCTTGATCCTTGTCTCCTGTACAATGTCACGAACCTCATTCCATAGTTCATCAGGCACTCTATCTATCAGATCGAGGCCCTTAAATCTATTTCTCACTTCCACAGTATAATCATAAGGAATTTGATTTAGGTCATACCTGAATGGTCTGGTGGTTTTCCCTACTTTCTTCAATTTAAGTCTGAAATTGGCAATAAGGAGTTCATGATCTGAGCCACACTTAGCTACTGGTCTTGTTTTTGCTGACTGTATAGAGCTTCCCCATCTTTGGCTGCAAAGAATACAATCAATCTGATTTCAGTGTTGACCATCTGGTGATGTCCATGTGTAGAGTCTTCTCTTGTGTTGTTGGAAGAAGGTGTTTGCTATGACCAGTGTGTTCTCTTGGCAAAACTCTATTAGCCTTTGCCCTGCTTCATTCCATATTCCAAGGCCAAATTTGCCTGTTACCCCAAGTATTTCTTGACTTTCTACTTTTGCATTCCAGTCCCCTATAATGAAAAGGACATCTTTTTTGGGTGTTAGTTCTAAAAGGTCTCGTAGGTGTTCATAGGACCGTTCAACTTCAGCTTCTTAAGATGAGCTTTATTACCCCAAAAAATCAATTCAGCTGATTTTTATGTGTCATCTATTCTGATGTGTATCTAAAATATTTTATTATTTTTAATATAAATTTATTTATTTTAATTGGAGGCTAATTACTTTACAATATTGTATTGGTTTTGCCATACATCAACATGAATCCACCACGGGTATACACGTGTTCCCCATCCTGAACCCCCCTCCCAGCTCCCTCCCTGTACCATCCCTCTGGGTCGTCCCAGTGCACTAGCCCCAAGCTTCCTGTATCCTGCATTGAACCTGGACTGGCAATTCGTTTCATATATGATATTATACATGTTTCAGTGCCATTCTCCCAAATCATCCTACGTTCTCCCTCTCCCACAGAGTCCAAAAGACTGTTCTATACATCTGTGTCTCTTTTGCTGTCTCGCATACAGGGTTATCGTTACCATCTTTCTAAATTCCATATATATGCATTAGTATACTGTATTGGTATTTTTCTTTCTGGCTTACTTCACTCTGTATAATAGACTCCAGTTTCATCCACCTCATTAGAACTGATTCAAATGTATTTTTAATGGCTGAGTAATTCTCCATTGTGTGTATGAACCACGGCTTTCGTATCCATTCGTCTGCTGATGGGCATCCAGGTTGCTTCCACGTCCTGGCGATTGTAAATACTGCTGCCATAAAATGTGAAAGCGCTCATCACTCAGCCGTGTCTCCTGCAACCCTACAGACTGTAGCCAGACAAGCTCCTCCATCCATGGAGTTCTCCAGGCAAGAATACTGGAGTGGGTAGTCACTCCCTTTTCCAGGGGATTGCCCCAACCCAGGGCCTGAACCCGTGTCTCCTGCACTGCAGGTGGACTCCTTACCATCTGAGCCCCCAGGGGTGCCCATGCGTATCAGATGAGTATCAGACAACAGACTGCAGACACTCTCGCCCTTATGAACAGCTGTGTGCCTGCTACCTGGGCGCCTCCCCACCAGCTATGCATGGTGTCTATCCCGTTCATCACAGGACTCCCAGCAACCCAGCATTCTGCCTGGAAGACAGTGATGCTTCATATGTGTTGACTGAGTGCATGAACACACAGATGAACAAGCAGATTAAGGAGCCAATGGAACAAAGGTGCCAGCAGCTGAATGGCTAAACTGCAAACCTTTTGGTATTGATCTTCCAACTGGGGAGCCCAAGAAGAAACTGGGCAGATGGAGAACAGTCTTGCACCTGCATGGCTGCTATGTCCAACCCTGACAACTCGGGGAGGAGACAGCTTGCTAGGAAGGGCTACTGACTGCCATCCCTCACGAGGACGCAAGGCCCTTGGGGACAGGGGTATGTCTCTTTCTAGGTGAGAGATTACGCCTGCATGAGATGTGAACCAAAGTCCAACTTTCTTTACAAACAGGTTCAAAGTTAAGAGTTCATGCTCCCCTAAGGCCTGGGAAAGAATGCTGGTCATCTGATTTGCCTTTCTAAGGTGCTTTGCTATTGGCAAGGGGATTCTACCTGCCTCTCATCTGCTGGGATGATGCAAGGTGGGCACCATCATGCCCATGCTGCAGATGAGGACATGGAGCTCAGAGAGGGAAGTTACTTGTGGGACCGTCCATTACCTGGTCCCAGGTGTCCAGAAGCATGACGTCATCAGTGGCCAAGTCTTCCTGCATGAGCTCGCCAGGGACCTCCTCAATCTAGGAAGGGATGGAAGAGGTTAATGAGAGCCCACCGCAAGCCGCCTTCCCCCAGCTCTCTCTGCCCTCCATGGGGAGCTGCTGAGCTGGCTCCAGCCTGTGGGGGTCTGTACTGGGTCATCAGAAGGCCTCTCCCTGCCCCTGCTGTGGATGCCTCAGCTTGCTCCCTGGAAAACACCTCCCAAGGGGCGAGCAGAGGGAGCGACCTCAGACCTCCTCTGGGACTCACCACGAAACGTCCGATCTTGTTGGAGCAGGCAAAGAGGCGAGGAGGGTGGGCGTCCATCTTCTTGTCCTTCAGCCGTGGGGACGTGCGGTAGGCAGCCTTCCCACCCAGGGCCTCCCAGAAGCTGTCTGTGAGGGGAGGCCAAGCCGGTTACCAGCTGACACCACCTGCCCCCTCCAGCACTTCCCCACAGGCTCTAGGACAAACGCTGCCTTCGCATAGCCAAGTGCTCTCAACCGCCACCCGGCATCTTAAAACCCCAGTGTGACAAAGAGGGAAAGGGCCTGCGGGACTCGAGGGTGATAAAGCAGAGGCCCAGCAGGGGCAGACTCGGCAGCAGACACAGGGCCGGGGCTGCTTCTGGTCTGAGACTGGCAACAGCGCTGCGGGACGGGGATAATTATCCCCACTCGACAAACGAGGCGGCTGAGGCTCAGAGAGGCCAAGCCACTCGCCCAGCGCCACACAGCAGGCGCGGAGTAAAGCCACCTCATCTGACTCCAGTCCCCTGTATTTCCCACTATATCTGCTCCAGCCACATGTGCTTTTTATATTTAAATGCATTTTCCCACCAGTCATATTTAAATATACGTTAACTGAAGCGTGACTGGTGCTGGTTTAGTCATGTCTGACTCTTTTCCAACCCCATGGACTAACCACCAGGCTCCTCTGTCCACAGGATTTCCCAGGCAAGAATACTGGAGTGGGTGCCCTTTCCTTCTCCAAGGGATTTTCCCGACCCAGGGATCGAACCTGTGGCTCCTGCATTGGCAGGTGGATTCTTTACCACTGGGCCACCAAGGGAAGCCCATAAACATGTGACTAGTGGTGACCAAATTAGACCTAGCAGATACAGAACATGTCCATTCTTTCAGACATTTTCAATGAATTATGTGACTCTAGATCGGACTATTCTTCCCCATTTCTGCTCAGCATCAAGCGAGAGAGAGCGGGCTTAAAACCAAGGAGGGAAAGATCTAGGGTTAGCATAAGGGAAGTGCTCCTGACTCCCGCTCTGGAAACAAGGCAGGCTCGTGGCATTTCTGTCCACGAAGCTTCTCGAGGTTAGGACAGACCACAGCCCCCATGAGGCCCATGCTGCCACCTATAATCTTTCACGGCTTTCCCGCAAGTGAGCCCCCTCCAGCTGCCTTCCCCGCCTGCCCCAGCCCACACTGGGCTCTCCTTTCTCTTAACTCCCAGACGCCTCCCTCTCACCGACCACATTCTCATTTTCATCTTAGGTGTACGTGTTAGCCGTGTCCGACTCTTTGCGACCCCATGGACTGTGGCCCGCTAGGCTCCTCTGTCCGTGGGATTCTCCAGGCAAGTATACTGGAGTGGGTTGCCATGCCCTCCTCCAGGGGATCTTCCCGACCCGGGGATCGAACCCAAGTCTCCCGCATTGCAGGCAGATTCCTTACTGTCTGAGCCACCAGAGAAGCCCCCTTTTCATCTCAACCACTTTAATGAACACACGTTAGGGGATACGTGCTGAGGCAGGAGGAGGATAACGAAAGTCCCGAGCAGACAGGAGGCAGGGGAACCCAGCAGCTCCACCCCCAGAGAGCAGCAGGCCCCTCCGCCCCTCGTTCCTACCTGGCTCGCTGCCTTCTGCCACCTGCACGGGTTGGGCCCGAAGCACCCTGAGCAGCTCCAGGGCCCCGGTCTTCTCTGCCTCGCTGGCTCCCGCACCCACCCACAGGTAGGCAGCCGAGGGGGTTTTCAGGACAAAGGCATCGTTGGAATTCAGCGCGCCAGCCTTGGGCATCACCTGGGAGGGTAGTGCTCAATTAATCAATCAGGAAACAGGTAAAAAGGCTTCACCCACTCCTCGCAGCCCAGGAGACGCTGCAGCAAGAGCAGCTCTTAAGGGTGGACTTGGAGGAGGGAGCGTGCACCCCATCAGAGCTGAGGACAAGGACTCGGGACACTGAGGGGCTCAGCTGACTCCCACGAGCCATGAATGCACTGTGCTTAGCCAAGGAGATTCTAGAAATTGGGGAGGCATTAATAGAAGTTGAGCACCCACAACAAAGGAGGTGATAATCCCATTGTCCTCTAGGCTGCTCAGCAGGATTATGTTCAGCTTCTGCACCTTCCACTATAAAAGGACAGCAGCCAACCGGGATGGAATCAAGAACAACATGCAGATTGTGAAGAATGGACTATCTGTTAGGTAACGACTTGGCCATCATGGAAGGTATGCGAGGGACACTGGGCATTCTTGAAACAAGGAAAAATCTAAGACATACAATCCTGCTGCCAGGGCAGCAAGGTACAAAAAGCTGCTTCTTAGCCCCTCAGCCACCCCGACCCGATCCTGCACCCAGAGATCTGCCCATCAGGCCTGGGAGGTTTCCGGGAGGCCAATCTTGCTAGGGGTCCGGGGCCCAGGGCATTACCTCCACGGCTCGGGTGGCTCCAGAGCTGCTGGCCCGGACCTGGAAAAGGCGGGTGCTGGCGGGGGCCGTCTGCCCACCCTCGCGGGAGGTGCCGCCCCTGTAGATGATCATGGGTTTCCCGCCAAACAGGCTCATGAGGTGAGCGGGCTCCTTGCCTTGGACCACACGGCTCTGAGAGGGAAACGGGAGAGCAGGTCAGGAAAGGGGGATGGGAGCATTGTCCTATGCACACACACTGGGCTCAGCTCAGGGCAGCTGGCATGGCCCAGGCTCACCCCCAGACAAGCCCATCATGCTCAGGTCTGCGTGTGGAGTGGGGCTGGCCAGGGAACAGGAGGTGCAGGAAGGCTGCAGACAGCCCTACTGGCTGAGGTAACCCCGGGCACTGCTTCGGCGTTTCCCCTCCCACAAGGCCTGGCCTGGCTGAGGCTGGGTCTAGTCCAAGAACCCAGAGAGCCCATGTTTGCAAATATTCCCTTAAATGGAAGCCCAGGGATGGTTCATGGACATTCTTCCCAGATTGTGACGTCAGCCTCGGCCAAGAAAGCTGGCCGAGTGGTGAGAAAAGAGCCTTCCAGGTCTGGAGAGAGCCCTCCTGCAGAGCCAGTACAGACTGCGGCCGAGGGCTTGGCGGTGGGAGAGAGGGGCAAGGAGGTCTGCGAGGCGGTCCCATCTGTTCCCGCCCTGTGTGCCCGTGTCACTTCGGATCCCAGCTGTGACCCGTGCTGCCTAAATCCACATCACCTCACATGTGGGTTTGGGGGGTGGGGGTGGCTCATGGTCCCTTCCCAGCAAGAGCCGCCACTGCTGGGTCAGAGCTCAGACCCCAGCTCCACTCTGCTGCTGAGAATTCAGGCCACGTGTGATGGTACGTCCTCTGCCTGCATGTCTGATGAACCTCTTTTTCCCACGACTAGACTGTAATGAACATCACAGAGGTTCAGGGCAGGGCAGGGCCGGGGGCCGGGGGAGGATCCATCTGTGTGTTCACGTTTGCAGACACAGCGTCCGCGTCCTGCATAAATGTGTGTCAAAAGGATGGATGCATGGGATGAGGGACGGTCAGATGAGTGAGCAGTGGGCTGGGCTCACCTGCACGGGAGTCCCTCCCAGCTCCTCGTCCAGCTGAGCGGTCAGGATGGCCGAGGCAGCGACCTCATCCTGGGTGGACTGGGCACCCTGCCTGGAAGGGAAGTGAACCTCAGCACCTTGGTTTGCACAGAGCCTGGGGCCCCTCCGTCACCCTGGGCCTGAGAAACCTGCAAATCTCCAGATTACAGGTAATGAAACTGACAAACAAGAGGAAAAGAGATTTCTCTGAAAAGGAACCAGAGCCAGGAGCCAAAGCAACACAGCACACACCCCAGCTCAGCAGCTCGTCACCACACACCCCAGCTCGGCAGCCTGTCTTCTCACAGCGATCCGACCACAGCCAGTGGACTTCCTCATCCTACACCTGCCCACAGCAAGATGTGGTGGAGGGCTTTCTGTCTCACCTCTTCCTCCGCCGTCTAAATATCCCATAACTAACCTGTGCTATCTGCATAAGCAATCTAACAGATCAACGTGCTGATCAAAGAAAATGTTCTAAAAGCCTTCTCGTGAATTTTGTACCATGTGTGTATTATTAACACCTAGTCCAGAAACATTTCTTTCAAGCTGCTTTTAAAAGTCTGAGGTTGTCAAATTGAGAGGCAACCTACAGAATAAGACTAATGCTCTTCCACAGCATTGAAACCGGGAAAGAAGAGTGAAGCCTGAGGAACTGCCACACATTAAAAGACGGAGAACACGATGATTAAATGCCACTGAGGAGGCATGATGACTAAATACCACCTGAGACCCTGGGTTAGATCCTAGACCAGAGAAAGGACATTAGTGGGAAACTGGTGAAATTCAAGAAACCTCTACAGAGGAGCAAATGGTCTTGCAATAATGTTAATTTCCCGGTTTTGAAAACTGAACTGTGGTTAGGTAAGAGCTGACCGTAGAGGGAACTGAAACAGGTACATGGAAACTGTCTGCACTGTTTTTCCAACTTTAAAAAAGCAGAAACCCATCAGTAAACCTTTGAAAAGTTGGAGATTGCACAGTAAGAGAAACGAACTGAAAAATATTATACTGAGATATCATTTTATCAACTCTAAAGCTGACAAAGAGCAAAAGTGTGATAGCACAGTCCACCAGCGAGGCCACGAGGAAACATGCTCTCATCTGTCACCGGTGAAAAGGCCAGCGGCACAAAGTCCATCTACAGAAGCTGGGTGCCACCTTCAAAGTGACGAGAGCGTCCACTGTCAGAGCCAGCAACCCAGCTTCTGGGAACTCACTCCAAAGATACTTCTCTACACACCCAAAACGATGTTTGTTTAAGCCAACTAATCATGGCAGTGCTTGTAATAGTAGGAGTCTGGAATCAAAGCAAATATGCATCAGCAGGGAATTTGTTAAATAAACTACAGGATAGCCACACAGTGGAATATTACGTGGCTGTAAAAAAAGAAAGAGTAAGGAAGCTCTTTATGGACTGGCATAGTCTGAGCTCCAGGAAGTATTAACTGGAAAAAAAACGCGAAGAGCAGGACATTATACACAGCAGGCCATCTTTCGCCTGAGGAGGGAGGAGAACTAGGAATACAGGGCCAGATTTGCTTTTATCTGCATAAAAATGACTGGAAGGATATGTGAAAGGCTAATGAAGGCAGGCACCCACAGAGGAGTGAGGGTTTCAGAGCAAGGTGGGAGAAGTCGTGAATATGTCATCTCTCTTTAAAGAATTAAAAACAATCTTCAGTTAGAAAACATCGGAGGATAAACACAACTTAGAGTGGAATTGAGGAAGAGATTTTCTGTTCGTTTCTCCCTAGTCCCCACATCTCTCCTACAATGGACATGTGATGCTTTTATGAGATGAGTTTACAGTTTGTTTTGAGAAGTAAGACCAGCGGTCTTGCCCCGGGGACAAAAGCCTTTCCCAGTGGAGCACAGCTGTGCTGGCCCAGGTTCACACACCTGCAAGCTCCCCTCAGCCCTGTCCTCTGCCCCCCGCGGTGGCCATGCTTCCAGTGTGTGCCCCCCGCTCCGCCCCCGCTGCCCCCCGCTGGGGCCGTGCTCCCAGCATGTGCCCCCCGCCCCATCCCCTCTGCCCCCCGCGGTGGCCATGCTCCCAGCGTGTGCCCCCCGCCCCATCCCCTCTGCCCCCCGCGGTGGCCATGCTCCCAGCGTGTGCCCCCCGCCCCATCCCCTCTGCTCCCAGCGTGTGCCCCCGCTCCGCCCCCGCTGCCGCCCGTGGTGGCCGTGCTCCCAGCGTGTGCCCCGCGCCCCATCCCCTCTGCTCCCCGCAGTGGCCATGCTCCCAGCGTGTGCCCCCGCTCCGCCCCCGCTGCCCCCCGCGGTGGCCGTGCTCCCAGCGTGTGCCCTCCGGGACCGCAGACCCTCACCAGTTGTAGATGATCTGCCCCTGACGGCCGCCGTGGCGGTAGTTGTACAGAATGATGTAGCTATCACCGCCGTAGAACTGTCCGTACGTGGCGGGGTCCACGGGCACTTTGTTGGAACCTTCAATTCTCCAGATCTACCAGAGCAAAGCTGGGCTCAGACATCGGGCGGCATTCCCGGCCCCCACTCCGACCAGCTGAGAAACCAGAGGGTGCTGGGTAGCGGTTACACCACGGGATTGCCCTCGGACTCAGCCTGAAGCGAAATAACTTGATGGAATCACGGAGCCACCGAGATTCAAACCCAGGTCTTCTGTTCAGATCCCGGCAGTGCACCCCGGCCCCCTGCGCTTCCTCCTCCTTGGGAGCAGCCCAGGGACTGGTAGCTGCATGGTGGGGTTTAGAAAATGCTTTTTTGGTGTGTGTTACACAGTGCAACACAGGCTCGGAGTACAAATAAATATACGACCTGGAGCCAAATCAGGCTCTACCCCCTCGCAGGCTGTGCACCCTTGGACAAATTGCTTGATGTCTATGGGCCTCAGTTTCCTGATTTGAAAATGAGGGAGGTTGTAAGGATCCAATGAGCTAATTCACGAGTCCAGCACAGTGCTTGGCACAGGATGATGGCCCTGCAGGTGGCGGCTGCTGTTAATAATTATGATGATGATGATGACTAAAGTTGCCATTAGCTGTATCAGCAAGTTGTCTGGACTTTAGATATCACCTGCAGAGGCAGGGTCGTCACTGAGTGACCTCAGAATGACTCCTGCTGGCAGATCTCTCTGCAGAGCTCGGGTGACACGGTTTTCCAAGCTGTCACGAAGCCCTGCAGTGCCACCTGGTGGTGCCGCGAGTCCTGGCACATAGAAGCTTTGAACCTCGAAAATTCTTGAAGGTGATGGAGTGGGATTAAGCCTCATTTTACCAGGGGCTTCCCTGGTGGCTCAGACAGTAAAAACATCTCCCTGCGATGCAGGAGACCTGCGTTCAACCTCTGGGTCGGGAAGATCCCCTGGAGAAGGGAATGGCAACCCACTCCAGTATTCTTGCCCATGGACAGAGGAGCCAGGTAGGCTACGGTCCAGGGACTAACATTTAACTTAAGCTTCATTTCACAGATGAGGAAAGTGAGGTTCAAAAAGGTTAAGTAACTTCCCCAAGACCATACCGCTGAGCTGCCAGGGCTCTTTCCACATTGCCCTATCCTGGATCATTTTCATTGCATGCTCCTCTGCCACTGAACTAATGAACCAATGACAAAACCAATAATAAATTAAAACGAACATTTTTGCCATTTCTTTTATGTAGGATGGAATCAACGTTTTAAGTTGATTCTACCTCCTAAACATCTCAGAATCCCACTCCCCGCCTCTCCATCTTCTCTGTGAACTCCTTGGGCTCAAGGCCATCTCCCCTTCCCTGAACTATGGCAACGGCCTCCGCATGAGGTCTCTACTCCCATTCTCCTGCCTCGAGCTCATTTTCACAGCAAGTTCTGGAAGCACAGAACTGAGCCTGTCACATTTCTGCCTTTAAAACAAGAAAAAGAAAAAGAAAGAAAAAAACCCTCACTAGCACCTAATGGTTGATACAGAATCAAGGCCACACCTTTGGACAAGGAATTTAAGGCCCTCCCCTGAGAATATCATCAGCACCAGGCTCCCAGGACAGCTCCCTGCCCGAATACCCACTCTTACTCTGGCAGCAAACCTCCTCATACTCGGAGGCCCCACCCAAGGGTCCCCATCTCTATGGAGATGCCCCAACCACCCACCTCCACTGCTCTTCCTGCGCTCCCAGAGTCCCTGTGCACCCCCCATGTTCCATTGACCACACAGGTCTCAGCAACCAGCTGTGCCCACCTCCCCTCCCCTCCCAGCACTCTTCATGGAAAAGGGCAGGGTCTCAGACACTTGCAGGGAGCCTGCAAGACAGCAGGGGCTTAGGGCATGTTGGTTGTAAAACTCAAGCAAGACAAAAGAATCCCACCCATCAAAACTGGGGTCAAAGCCTCTTAGAGAAACATCCTCAGAGAAGAGGTGGGCCAGAGGTGCCAGGGAGGGAGCTGGAAGGCGCCTCGACACGCCCACCCCAGCCCCCCCGGGTACCTGCTTCTGCCCTCTGCCATCATCATCCATGCCGTGCTGGGCGGCCATGGCAGTGGAGGTGTGCAGGGTGGCCGCGTCGAAGGGCACGCGCTCCACGTTGGCAATGTGGCTGGAGAGATAGCTCAGGCCCGGGCCATCTGTCTGGTCTGGGTCCCGCCAGTTCTTGAAGAACTGTTTGAACAGCGGGGTCTCGCCGCCCTCGGGAAGGACTGAGACCTGGCAGGGATGGAGCAAGAGAAGGTCGTGGCTGGGCTGGAGTCCCCCAGAGGGCAGAGGCCACCCGGCCGGGGTCCTCCAGGGAGCCTCAGACACCCCGTCCAAGCAGCCTTCCCCACCCCACCGGGCCCACTCTCACTGTCCCACCCGGCTCCCTGGCTCACCTGGGTCTGCCTGGGGTAGTCCATCTTGGAGATGAAGTCGGAGGCTGTTTTGAGGGCAGCCTTCCTCTCCTCGGTGTTGGCCTGCCTGCCTGTCGGCCGAAGGCAAGCAAGAGGCCTGGGGTCAGGGCCGCACCCCAGCGCTCAGCGGCCCAGGGAGAGCAGAAGGCACGCCTCCCTCCCTTTCGTTCCTAGACGGTGGACAGCCAAGGCCAGAGGCCCCAGAGCTGACCACGCCATGAGCTCCCGGGAGTCCAGCGAGGGGTCCTGGCTAACGACCGCGAGCACACCAACCCCCTTACTGAGCTCAGAACTACACACAGCTTGCTGCATTTAATCCACACAGCAACCCTCTGTGATGAAGATCATTATCTTGTCCTCATTTGCATATAAGGAAGTCAGGGTCTTAGAGAGGTTAAGGGACTTGACCAAGGCCACTCAGCCAGTAGGGAAGCTGCGACTCAGAGCCCCAGCCTCCCTGTATGCCCCAGCCTCATAAGCCGAGTTCCGGCAAGGCTGCAGGGGCACCCGTGTAAGGCCCTGTTGGAGCCCTTCCCTTCGCCCCAGTACCTTTCCAGACAAAGATCTTCCCGTCTTTGCCATGGTCCAGGATGAAGCAGTCCTCTGACCTCAAGGCCCCCTGGGCGAAGGGGTTCTCATCAGCCACGAGGGAGACCGACATGGTGCCTGCACCATTGGAGACCTGGGGGAATGAGAGGGGCCCCGGGCCTGTGAGTGGTCTTCCCCACCTCGGCCTGCCCACGGGCGCCCCCAAGCCCGCACTTGCAGAGGCCGACAACCCACACCACCTCAAATGACGCTGCGGAGAAACACAGCCCTGAGGCTCATGTGGGATTTCTTTGTCCTTTTCCACCTTCTCACAACCACATCTGTGACCTACACATGGGTGTGGCTTGGAAATGGCAGCCAGAGAGGGAAGGGGAATCAAATGTGGGAATGCAGGTGGCATAGGAAAACCACCGCCCAGCTGATGAAAGGACAGTCAAGCTCATCGGCTTAAACAAGGAAGTACACAATAAAAGCAACGCAGGCATGTCAGTCTACATGCCGTGCGGGATACAGAGCTGGAACCTGGAGGGAAAACCGGGGAAATCGGAACAAAGCTTGCAGTTTAGTGAACAGCATTGAAACAATGTTTCTTAGTTTTGACAAAAGTACCTGGTTATGTTAAGATGTTCAAGGGAAGCTGGGTGAAGGGTATATGGGAACCTTCTGAACCGTCTTTGCAATTTTTCTGTAAATCTAAAAACTATTCTAAAAAAAAAAGTTCACTGAACTTTTCTGAGGGTACCCTACTTGTCCAAATTCAAAAGATTTGACAGTACCCAGAGCTGACAAGACTCCGGGTAAACAGGTGAGGGTGATGAGGAGCCTTCCAGAATGCAGTTTAGTAACATGTCAGGAAGTTAAATAATAAGTGTTCTGCATTTATTGAAAACTTACTTTGTGCCAGGCACTGTTCTAAAAAATTTATGTAATTTAGTAACTTCTACGGTTACAGAACTCCTTTAGTCCTTACAGCAACCCTAAAGTAATCTTATTACTGCCCCTGTTTCATTCACAAGGAAGCCAAGGCACAGGGAGGTGAGGTCACCTGCACAGCTAGAAAGTGCCAGATCCGGGATTCGCAGCCAGACAGCCTTAAGTCCAGAACCTGTGTTTTTGTCAGTTACTCTCAGGGCAGAACCTTCCTCCCTGGGGTAGGACAGACAGTCTAACTTCAGAACTGGTATTTTTGTGTTTCTGTTTTTTTCTGGTCCTGCCACGCAGCTGAATGCAGACATCAATTCCCTGTCTCGGGACTGAACCAGGCCCATAGCAGTGAAAGCCCACAGTCCAAACCACTCGGCAACCAGGGAACTCCGGAGAGGCAGTGCCTTCTTTTGTCATTTATTTTATTTATGGTAATTGGTATATACCAAAAAATTTTCATCTTGAGGAGGCAAATATACTTAACTATTTTGTTAACGGTTTTTTTCTTAATATATATATTTTCCTTAAGTTTAGTTGACTAGTTAACATACAATGTTTCAGATACACAACAAGGTTCCTCAGCTACACACACACACACAATTTTGGGGATTATTCTCCACCATAGGTTACTACCAGTTACTGACTGTAGCTCCCCGTCCAAGAACCAGTATTTTCAATCACTGACTCCTCATTCAGCCTGTGACCCAAGCGATCCACATCTGGAAACCTCCCCCAATGCCATACTTAGCACACACGCACAGAGAGACTGCTGGCGATCAGAAAAGGCGGAAACGTTCTCATGCCCATCAATTAGGGGTCTGCAGAGATTTCCACATTCATAAAATAAAATACTACACAGCCGTTATAAAGGGTCCAGTGGAAAAAAGAAGTATGAATAGCTTGCATCTGTTAATATCAAATAGAGATGGAAAAACACATAAGGAGACCCAGAAAGCTGTATCTGGAGTTTCCTTTACCAAACGGGTAACCATGTAACCATGGCAACCCAAGGAGCAGGGAGGAGAGGAGGCTGACTTTCTTAAACTGAGTATTGTTACTTTTGTAATTAAAGCCCATTTTTAAATAGTACTGGCTATCTTAAACTAATAAAATTAGATTGACTTTTATTTTTTTATGTTCTTGAGTATTGCTCAACCCTAGTACTTACGACAAATACATATTATTACTTCAATATCAGAATAAATATCAGTAATGTGGTCTTCCTGCGGTGGTGATATGAATCTGCACCTCATTCTGCTGTTATTTTACCACAAATAAGCTTAGGGCACAACATGCGCAACACAGGCTCAGAGGTCAGACATCCCTCGCTCAAGATCAGCCTTAACTCAGCTTTTCAAAAACATGAGAAGAAATTATAAAGTCACTACCCATAACACACACATAGACACACACTTCTGTAGTACTTTGCTGGATTTCCCTGAAACCCTTTTCTCCTTGGACGCCCCAGAGATCCTGCAACGTGGACTCCGCGGCCCTCCGCCCTCCCCACTTCATGGGCCCGGTCAGTGACAGTGCACCCATATGTCTGTGGCCGCCCACACGCTTGTTCCTGGGGCAGAAGCGCAGAGGCTGCAGACGGGCGTCCCCTGGAGCCGTAAGAAGCCGAGTCCCCCCATGGCACCCCCACGCGTGCTGGCTCAAAGTCCCCTGGAGCCGTAAGAAGCCGAGTCCCCCCATGGAACCCCCTACACGTGCTGGCTCAAAGCCCAGGTCTCCTGCACCCCCATCTTGAGCCCAAGACCCAGGGACCTCCGCCCAGGCTCACCTTGTAGAGCTTAGCCAGCTTGCGGTTGGCCGCATCCTCCTTGGCTGTGTCCTCGGTCCCTGCAGGCAGAGCCGGCTTGGGGCCCAGCACCTGCGGAGATGGAGAGATGGAAGAAAGCGTGGCGGTGAGCTCCCGGCAGCCTGCCGCCCCCCAGGTAGGAGACTGAGCTCCAGAGAGAGCTTTCTCCCCAGGCAAGCAGGGACCACGTTGCCTCCACCATCCACGGCAACCTTCCACTTGGGGCAGGACTCCCTCTGGAGATGTCCTGGATCCCTGACTGTGCCTCTGGGGTGCAGAGCCCAGCCAGGGCTGCCTGTGGAGTCTGTCCCTCCCTGACCCCTGTCTCCAGGAGCTCCATGAGGACCCCGTGCTCCACTGCCCCCAGGACAGTCCTTCAGATGTTTACCATTTCCACCAAGCCTTCTGAGAAGGATAAGTACAGCTACCAACACCTCCCACCACGTGCCTTCAACAGACCTCATTTCACCTTTGCAGCCATGCTAAGAGGCACAGGGGCTTCCCTTGTGGTTCAGCTGGTGAAGAATCCGCCTGCAACGCAGGAGACCTGGGTTTGATCCCTGGGTTGGGAAGACCCCTGGAGAAGGGAAAGGCTACTACCCACTCCAGTATTCTGGCCTGGAGAACTCCATGGACTGTAAAGTCCAAGGGGTCGCAAAGAGTCGGACACGACTGAGCAACTTTCACTTTCAAGAGGCACAGATTACCACTCTCATTTCACAGGCAAGGAAACCAAGTCCACAGAGAAGCAACACCTTGTCTACACCACTTAGTTCAGCTCAGTTCAGTCGCTCAGTCATGTCCGACTCTTTGCAACCCCATCAACTGCAGCATGCCAGACCTCCTTGTTCATCACCAACTCCCGGAGTCCACCCAAACCCATGTCCATCGAGTCGGTGATGCCATCCAGCCATCTCATCCTCTGTCGTCCCCTTCTCCTCCTGCCCTCAATCTTTCCCAGCATCAGGGTCTTTTCAAATGAGTCAGCTCTCTGCATCAGGTGGCCAAAGTATTGGAGCTTCAGCTTCAGCATCAGTCCTTCCAATGAACACCCAAGACTGATCTCCTTTAGGATGGACTGGTTGGATCTCCTTGCAGTCCAAGGGACTCTCAAGAGTCTTCTCCAACACCACAGTTCAAAAGCATCAATTCTTCAGTGCTCAGCTTTCTTTAAAGTCCAACGCTCACATCCATACATGACCACTGGAAAAACCATGGCCTTGACTAGATGGACTTTTGTTGGCAAAGTAATGTCTCTGCTTTTTAATATACTGTCTAGGTTGGCCATAACTTTCCTTCCAAGGAGCAAGCATCTTTTAATTTCATGGCTGCAGTCACCATCTGCAGTGATTTTGGAGCCCAGAAAAATAAAGTCTACACCACTATAAGCTGGCTAAGTAGAAATTTGAACCCATATCCCTGCGACTTTAGAATCTATCTTCACGCCTCCATTCTGTGCCACCTTCAGCCTCAATGGCTGCAGCTATTGCCCCTCTCAAGCCATGCTTGGTGTCCAAGCTCTTTCCCCATAACAATCACCTTCTGCTCTTCCTAAAAACCAGCGCTCAACAGCCCCAGACAAGCAGGAGAGACAAGTGGCACGAAGCACAGCCTGTGGTCTCCTCCTTTTCCTAGTGACCTTTACCTCTATTGATATATCCTCAAAGCACATTGGCTGGCAATGCCTATCATGCAATTGACGAAATGGGTTATAAACTAACTGCAATGGTCAGAAGAGCAAAGAGGGGACTGGGTCTCCATTGTCTCTTTCTGGCCTGGCCCTAGCACCAGGCTTGTCCTCAGAAGACGCCAAGACCCTCCTGCTCAGCTCCTTTGGAGGATCCGACCCTCTTGGCAGAAGGGTGTGGCTCACAGCCCGGGTGCACTGGATCCTGGGATGCCAGCCCCGCCTCTCAGGGGGGTCTGGGGAAGGTCAGGGGGAGACTCCTCGGCTTGCTAGAAAAACTAAGTCACCCCACAGTTGCCTACTGGATGGAGAGAAGGAATGAGCCCCCGTCCCCTTGCTCAGCCCCACCCTGTGCTCCCGGGACGCGGCCACAGGTACCTCGAGCATGGCCTCAGGCTCGGCACCCTCCTCGGAAACGTGCACGCGGGCGCGGCCACTCCGCTCGTTGTCCCGGATGCCCTTGGACACCTGTGTGGCCTTCAGCCTCTCAAAGCGGTTGCTGCTGGAGCCACACCACTGGTAGATGTCCTGTAAGACAAAGCCCCCACGTGAGGCAGCGCCCCCTGCCCACCTTCCTAGACGCCCGGCCGAGCGACATGCCAAGCACACCTGTTCTCTGCTTGCCCTGATGAGGGCTGGTGGAGCACACACACCCACATCCAAGCACAACAGGGGTCACTTGTGTGTACCAGGGCACATGAGGGTCTGCTGCGGATGTGCATTTTTCATAAGTACACCTACTTATAGAATGTGCATAAAGATGTCTGCCTGAGGATGGGAGTGAAATTGGTACAACCACTTTGGAAAACCATGTGACTGTGCCTCTTTAAAGCTCCACATGCAAATATCCTACAACCCGGCCATCCCTCTCTTGGGAACATACCCAGGAGTAATGCATGCAAATGTCCACCAAAAGACATGTGCAAGAATGCAGTGTCTGATTCAGACTGCTTGCTCTCAAGACAGCTCACCATCATCCCTGAGAATCATTGAACTGATGATACTTCCCTTTCTTTCTTTTTCTACCATGGATTTTCATTCATGCAGAATAACCATGAATTAATATTAGTATTTATAAAATTGTGTACCTGTTTTAAAAAAAGGATTGTGCAAGAAGGCTCAGAGTTGCATCCCTTGGAAGAGCCCCAAACTCTCCCAAGTGTCCGTCAACAGTAGAACAGATAAACTGGCAAAGTTTACATAACAAGGAGAAGGAACAAGCTACAACTAAAGGCAGCGACAGTACGGATGGACCTTGGAAAGAGAAAGTTGGGCAAAAAAAGTCAGACAGCAAAAGGCAAGATTCCAGGAACATGAAGTTCAGGAACAGGTGGAACTGCTGGGGGAGGAACTCTGGGGTGAGAGCTACCCATGGGGAGGAAGGGACTAGAAGAGGCCACACGGGGCCTCCCAGGGCTGGCGGTGCTCCTTCCTGAGCTGGTGTTAACTACACGGGCACGCCCACTCCGTCAGATCATCGAGCGGCACACGCAGAATTCACAGCTCTTCTGTGCATCTGTCACACTTTCATCACAAGCTTATGCTCAGTGTGTGTCTGTTTGCTGGCAAGGTGCTAGGTCACGTCCAGCTCCTTTGCGACCCCCATGCACTGCAGCCCACCAGGCTCCTCTGCCCAGGGGATTTCCCGCAAGCGTACTGCAGTGGGCTGCCTTTTCCGTCTCCGATAGACATTATACCACATGTATACGTGAGGCCGGGGACAGAACGTCTGGCCACGTCTTCCTGCAGGAATGCGTACATGTGGATTTGGGAAGAATATGTACAAAGCGTCACACGTCTATAAGGTGGGCCTGGGTAAGTGCACCCCACACTTACCCACACAAGTGAGCCCCAGACAAGTGAGCATGTGCAACTACACAATGACACGCACATACGTGGGTCCTTGAGCAACACACCCAAGTCTCCACGTGCAGACATTCATCATGGTGACGTGCCTACACCTGCTGGCAAGAGCTTATAGCTTTTCCTGATAGAGGTACAGTTGCCTTACAACACTAGGTAAGCCTCGGGGTACAACACAGTGATTTACTACTTTTAAAGACTACATGCCATTTGTAGTTATTAGAGCATATTGGCTATATTTCAAGAGCCTATAGGTTTTGAACATGCCCGTCATATATGTGCAAGTGAGTGACCATGAATAAAAGATACACAAGACACGCATATCAACACGTCAGGGGGACTGCACACCCACTGAGGCCGTTCACAGGTCTGTGTGCATGTACGTGACGAGCCTGAGTGTACGCACCACACATACCTCCACCTGAGTCTCTGCGGGTGTGTCTGACTCATACACACAGCACAGGGCCCACTGCCCCTGCGACCCGCCCCACTGTGTCTTCACACTGTTCACATGGATGAGCCCACCTCCCCAGGTCAAGCCTGGGGCACTGCAGTGGCCCCTGAGAAAGGGCAGGGCAGGACTCACATTGCCCAGGTCCAGGATGAAGCAGTCACCGTTGTTAAAGCTCTCCCAGGACACAGGCACCTCGGTGGCACGGACCACACGCCGCCCTTTGACCTGGAAGAGTCTCTGCACCACCACCTCGTTGGGGACCACGTGCTTGAATCCCGATGCCACGCCTCCTTTCTGTTGGGTCAAGGAGACAGCATTAGTCCAGGGGAGAGGGTCTGGGGACGGACAGGAATGATCTGAAGGGCACAGTGGCCCATGCGCCAGTGGACTTCCAGCAGATACCCCAACTCTGCACCTTGCTGCAATCCTTTTGAATCTCATACTCTAACAAAGACCCCGGGGCCCACTTTCCTGGATCAAAATGCTACAAACAGTCCCTTCTCAAAACGTGCATTCCCCAAGGAATGTTCTAAGGAACGCTAATCCCCCAAGATATTCTGCAAGGAAAGGATTCCCTGATCAGGGAAGCACAAGGCATGCCTTTCACTTGCCCCCTGACTGTTACACAACGCACATCCGCATCATAAAGGC
The DNA here is from genome assembly GCF_029407905.1 of Bubalus kerabau. NCBI lineage: Eukaryota > Metazoa > Chordata > Mammalia > Artiodactyla > Bovidae > Bubalus > Bubalus kerabau. The sequence goes on along the minus strand of NC_073627.1, from coordinate 180,457,286 downwards.
ACTGGGAAATCCAACGGTAAATACACTCGCTTGGCATGTTTTAGAGTGCACTTCCCTGCCTTGAGTCAAGATACTGCTTTTCTCTTCCACGTCCTGCCTCCAGCTCAAGTGTTCTGCAAAACCCGCTTTAAGAAGCGCTCATTCAAATCTTTCCCATCCTTCAAGGCTCTGTAGGAAGAGTCAAGACGGTCCCCCTCCCCCGCCCCCATGACGCTGCAGCAAGTTCCACCCAGCTGTGCCTTCAGAGGCAGCTGTGGGTAACGGACAGAGCACTGACCTCAGGCCCAAGTCCCTGCCCTGCCACTGGAGTGCTGGGGGACTTTGGGGAAGTCTCTTGCCCTCTCTGAGCCTCAGGCCTCCTCCTCCTGCAACGGCGATCTAAGCCCCTGCTGTGCCGCCCTCCGCAGTCATCATCAGGTCCCGGGGAAGTTCAGGAGGGCTTCCCAGCCGCGGTCAAAACTGCCCGTGGGGGCTTCCCTGGTGGCTCAGTGGTGGAGAATCCGCCCGCCAATGCAGGAGGCCTGGGTTTGATCCCTGGTCTGGGAAGAACCCACATGCCTGGTGGCAGCTAAGCCTGGGGGCCACAACTATCGAGCCTGCGCTCTGGAGCCTGGGAGCCATAACTGCTGAACCCACACACAGCAAACACTGAAGCCCTGGTGCTCTAGAGCCCGTGCTCTGCGACAGGAGAGGCCCCGGGAATGAGACGCCGATGCGCCACAACTAGAGAAAAACCTGCCCAGCAAGGCAAAAAAAAAAAACTACCCTCAGGACAGGAGAAAGTCAAGTGGGCTGGGTGTCCTTATGAGCAGTCCCCAGCCCTGGATGCTCACCGGCCCCAAGCCCCAGGGAGGGCAAGTCAGAGAAGAGAAGGTGCTCACAAGCTTCCCATTTCACCCATGAGTATACTGAAGAAGGGATCGCAAAGAGTCAGACATGACTGAGCGATGAAACTCAACTGCACTGATCCTGAAGACCAGCGAAGTGAAGCGACTTACTCAAGGGCACTCAGTGAGCATGCGGCAAAGCTACGGAGTGTAAGCCTGTCTCCCGTTTCCAAAGCTGCACACGTCATGGGCCACTAAGGCTGGAACTGTGGCCACCCTCCTCCCCTCCCAGGTCCCTTGCTGATGCTTCACCTTGCAGAGCAAAGCCAGGTCTGACTTGCTGCACTGAGTCCATGAGGGCAAAGGACAAACGGAGTGTGGTTGGGTTCCTATTACATCTACACACAGCAAGGAACACAGAACCGGCTGTGACATGATAACGCCCTTGTGCCGGGCGTTCTGCAGGAGTCGTCTGCGAGGGAGGCGTCATTACCACCATCTTACAGATGCGGAGAACGGATGCCGGAAGCAGAGAGACTTGCCTGAGATCTCAAAGCTAGTAAGTGGTGGAGCTAGGTTTCAAACCTGGGTGTAAACGAATCTGTAAGGTCCACATTTTCCCCCAACAGCAGGTTTGCTTAGAGCCCAGGTCACTAGGGTCATTCAGGATGGGAGGCAGAAACAAACCACTGTCCTGAGCAGGGTCAAGAAGAAACATGTTTTCCCTGTTGTGAGTGGGAGTGCCCTCTGGTGTCCGTTCTTGGTACCAGCATGAAGCCTTTCGACAGCACCCTCTTGGTAGGGCTCAGCAGGACCGCCTTGGTCTTCTCAGAGCCTTGTTTTCCACCTGGCTTCAGAGGCCTTCCAACTGGGAAGCATGTGAGGAAGGGCAGCTGGGGAAGACGATTCAGTGCCCCATGCTCATCTGGAAGTGACCGCGGAGGTTGCCTCTTACCAAGTCCATGCCAGGCTCCTCCGTCACGGACATGCAATGTGGTCCCCACAAACTCCTGAGGTTGCAAATCTCATCATCCCACTTTTCAGGCAAGAAAACTGAGGTGCAAAGAGGTCCAGCCCCATGCCCAGGGACCAAGCTAATTGGTGGAAGTTTTACCCCCAAGTTTGCCCTTCCTGGGACCAGCCTTGCCCAGGTCCACCAGCCCAGGACCTCCTGAGTGTCTATGGGCAGTGCTCACCCCGGGACCCCACATGTGGAGGTAAAGAGACAGTGGATCTGAAAAGCTTTTCCAAAAGGTGCTGAACGGACACAATGACCATTTCCATGGATTCCTTAGAGACGAGGAAATGGGAAAATGAGGGAAGAGAAAGACCCTTAACATTTTTTAATACATCTCTAAAATATTTTACTTGTTCAAGCATGTCTTTTATTTTTTGTCCAAAAAAAATAGAAACTTTTCTTTTAAAAAAGGAAAAGGGTTGTTCAATGTCATAAATCTCAGCTCCAATAAATTCTCTGTATATGAACTTATAAATTAAAAGATACAGATTTCTAATGAGTGTGGACAGGCATTTCCTGATTGATTAACTCCTCTAATCTTACTGATCTAGGAAATTTGACTTGGAAAGATCAGTTAGTACAAAAATAAAAGCAAGCTCCCAGGAGACATTAGTGAATCTCCAAGCATAAGGGGCAAGGGTTTTTTGTAAAGTTTTACTATTTTTTTTTTATTATTTTTACTTTAATATTTAAGATTGATTGCTGCTTTCTGTGGTCTAATCATTAGTGGACAGAGATTGGCATCAAATTATTTGAACAAAATTTAATGGAATACTTTTTGAAAGCTACTTTCCAAATTAAAGTGAAGACACACACATATAAATATATACATCTATATGTTCATATATAGAGAGAAAAATTACATACCATTTGGTATATATCTCCAAGAGTAGAATCATGGGCAACTTTACTTACTAAAAGCCTTATTTCTATGTTTGACATTTTACAATAAGCGTGTATTATACTTGTGGTCTGAAGAAAGGTAAGAGCTATAAAAATCTACCTTTTAAAAATATGTTAAGCTCTTTATAAAACAAAGAAAAACCTATTGACTGGCACTGATCCCGTCCACCCTCTAATTTCTGGGTTCCTTATCTAAAAACAGGAAGGAGGACAGGAAGGACCCAAGGGATTCTGTGGGTTTCCCACTGTGTTCCTTAGGGCCAGGGGCTTCCAGGACTCAGCCCAGCCCAGACTCTGCTGGAACAAAGGATTTCAGATAACCCAGCTCCTTGGGGTCTCTGAGGTTCTATCCGAAAGTCAAGAGGAGGAGGAGGAAAAAGAAAAAGAGGAGGAGGGATCAAAAACAGTGCATTTGAAGGATCTGAGGGTCACAGAACAAGATAAGACGGGCCCTAGGAAAACCCTATCTAGGGGTTCTTGTCCCTTCCCTGCCCCTGCTCATACCCCGAGCACAGAACCGGCTTCGAGGAGCAGGCTTTCACAGAAACAAGTCTTGCATAACAAGCTCTGCTCCTTGGAGATCCATAATTGATGAGGGCACCAGGCCAAGAACCTTGGGCTGGGCCTGCTGAGGGCGGGGGCGACCAGAGGACTCGCGGGAAGGGGCAAACAGGACCGGCCGTGGACCTCACGTTCCCACCAAAAGCAGGGCCTTTGAGGACTGAAGCCAAAGACAGGAGGGGTTGGGAACCCCTCCCTTAGGGCATCCTCAGAGTACGTACAGTCCAAGAACATCCTGGGAAAATCACCAAGCAGGGAGGAGACTTGCTAAACATGTAAATTCCTAGGCTCCATCTGAGCTAAGAGACGAGACCAGAGAGTCTTCAAATGTTTCTCTGAACTAGCGCCTTCATATCTGGGTTTAAATCCCAGCACAATCGCTTACCAGCTCCGTAAGCCGCTTAGTCTGTCCACAAGTTAAGTCGCTGCTGTCCACACAACAACACCAGGAAGCAGGCGCTGCTGCTCAAGGGGCCTGATAAGTACTTGCTGGAAGGAAGGACGGACAGGGAGCGTGTGCCAGCACCACGCGGAGGCACGCGGCAGGCAGAAGGGCGGCCTCCTGGTTAAGTGCTCCTTCCACCTTCTGCTCTAGGAGCTGCAAAAAGTCCTGGTCTTTCTCCCCGTCCAGGGCCTGGCTTCCTAACTTCTCCCCTTCTGCTGGTACCAGGGCCCCAGAGGAGACTCCAGAAAACGTAGAGCTGGACAGGTCTGTAGAAGGCGCTCTAGGGAGGGGTGAACTGGCCGACAGGGGGCACTGGGAGGCTCCAGGGAATCCAGCCCAGCTTCACCCAGCCCAGGGCTGAGGCCCAGTTCCCAGGACACACCCTGCCCTCTGCCATCTCTAGAGCTTTCCCATCATCTAATCCCTGGCGTGTCAGCTGGGCAGACAGCATCACCACCCAGCTAACACAGAGGAACCGGAGGCCCAGAGATGGACAATGACTTCTCGAAGGTCACACAGCATATCAGCAGCATGCTGCTGCTGCTGCTAAGTCACTTCAGTCGTGTCCGACTCTGTGTGACCCCATAGACAGCAGCCCACCAGGCTCCCCCGTCCCTGGGATTCTCCAGGCAAGAACACTGGAGGGGGTTGCCATTTCCTTCTCCAATGCATGAAAGTGAAAAGTGAAAGCGAAGTAGCTCAGTCGTGTCCGACTCTTAGCGACCCCATGGACTGCAGCCCACCAGGCTCCTCTGTCCATGGGATTTTCCAGGCAAGAGTACTGGAGTCGGGTGCCATCGCCTTCTCTGATCAGCAGCGTAGATGAGGCTTAATACCTACCCTGGACCCCTGCTCACAAGAGGCAGATTGGTGTACTGGGAAAAAGCTGGGAGTCAGGAAACGTGGGCTCCAGTCCTGGCTCAGAGGCTGACTTGCTGTGTGATCTGGAGCATTCCTTAACCTCTCTGTGCCTCAGTTTCTCCTCCCTCCCTTAAAATAAGAGGTCTGCCTTCTGATGTTAAGGCCATCAAAGCTTGTGATCCCTTCCCTATGCTGACCAAAGAGAACCCCCTTCCAAGAGGCCAGGCCCCGTGCACGGCATCTTCCAGCTTGCCTTCACCAAACCCTCTCCGCAGGCCTGGAGGGCAGGTGCAAGTGGCTATCACGTAACCAAAGAGGACAGGGAGGCTCAGGGAGGCCAAGTGGCTTGCCGGAAGTCACAGGGCATATTGGCAACAGCCTCTTGGGGCTCCCAGCGTGGCCCTGCTCAGCCCCAGCTGACTAGGGGCTGGAGCTCAGAGTCTTCAGAGTTCAACAAACAGGAAGAGAATGGGATCGAGGGTCCCCTTTCAGATATCGAACATAGGCCCCTCTGTTGGCAGGGTCTCAGAACTAAAGGATACAGGCTCAAGCCCTGGGCATGCTAGGTTTGCATAGGGCAAATGCTACACACAGGGCATAGGGCCCCTGTGGCCCACCTTTTACTGCTGGGGCAAGGAAATCCACCTTGTGGAGTAACGGAAATTTTCTTCTCTCAATTTAATAAGAGACCAGAGGCTCAGAGAGGGCGTGTGATTTGTCCAAAGTCACACAGCTAGCAAGGGCCCGAAACTCAAAGCCAGGGCTAGCCAGCTCCAAGGGCTGAGCTCTGGCCTGTCTGCCTACACACCCGCACAAGCCTGAAAGGCGGACGGGCAGGAGTGAGCCCGGCCACTGGCACCTCTGTCCCCACTGCCCGGCACCCACCTTGTACTTGAGGCCAGACTTGAAGTAGCCGAGGAAGGTGGCTGACTCGAAGCCCTGGACCTCGCGGTGCTGCACAGCCCGGCCGTTCAGGTAGTCGTCCAGCTGCACGGTGAAGATGGCGGCTGCCCCGCTCTCATCCTGGCTGCATTCATTGCCTGCGGGACGTCAGAGGGCATGAGCCTGGCTCCCAGCCAGCGGCCCCAGCTGCCCACAAAGGAGGCGTCTGGAGCCCCTGGCAGTGCCCGAGCCTGGCTGGAAAAGCTGGGAAAGGCCCTGTCTCTTGTGAGCCTCATTGAATCCATCTGTATAATGGGGGAGGCGGGAGTTGACTCCAAGGTCTCTAAGAATCCTCCCAGCAGTCACTCACTTGAGGTCAGGCCAGGGAGCATCAGAGAAATCAAGGCACAGGGAGGGGCCAGGACTCACAGGGTCACACAGAAGAGCCGTGGCAGGACTTCAGGCTCCCGACTGAAGGGCAAACTAGAATCTGGCTGGAAAGGGTCAGCCCTAGGTTTCTAAGTCACTGCCCGCTCTGAGTCCATAGATAGTGGCCTGTTTAACCCTCACAACAGTCCTGCGAGGGAGTCTGGTGCAATCATCACATCCAATTTACAGAAACACTGAATGTCTTGCCAAAGGGCAGAGCTGGGGTCTGAACTTGGGGAGGCTGCCTCTAGAGTCTTGGGAACACGTAACCAACGGCCTGGCACTTACTTGATGCTCAGTAATCGCTAAATTCCCTTCGGGGCTTCCTGGGGACCAGGTCTCAAAGGTCTGTGCTTTACAGCCGGGGCGGGGCCATCTCACCCAGCCAGTAGTGGAGGTCATACTGCAGGTTCCCATTCCTCAGCTGCACCGTCTTCAGGATGACATAGGCATCGCCTGTGAAGAAGTCTCCGTAAAGGTTGGGGGGCACGGGAACCAGGTCGAACTTCTCCACACGCCAGATCTGCAGGCCGGGCTCCTTCCCTGCCTTGAGGAACTCGGGGTGTTCCACCACCATGCTGCCCGGCTGCAAGAGACAGGGCAGAGCCTGAGCAAGGGCAGGGACCACACTGGGGACAGACCCTGGGGCACGAGGGAGGCTGGTTTCCAGCACCAAGAGTACCTCACTTGAGCCTGACTCTCCCCACCGCGTCCTAGGACCCCGCCCTCGACGAGTGAGCACACAGGGCAGAGTTTAGGCTCCAAGCCCTGCCCTGGCCAGCATCTCTCGCTCCTCCTTCTCATCTCCCTGGTGATGGGGGACAGAAGGCTCTCCCTCCCTTCTCCCTTCCTGTCTTAGTGCCAATTGGATGCAACAGCTGAGGCACGGAGGGGTGAAGCCAGGGACCCCCAGCTAGGAATGACAGAGCAGGAACTGGCCCAGACTCCAAGAGCTCTGGGACCACGGGGAGACCCCTCAGATGGCAATGGTAAATCTGGGGGTGGCCAGGGGCTCAGCTTAAACCCTTCCAGCATCCTCGGTGGCCCTGAGAAGTAGAAGGGTCCTCACAGAGTTCATTATCCAACTCCACCCTGCAGATCGGGAGACTGAGGCCCCAAGAGGCGAGGAGACTGTCTGCTTTGGCTCTTTTTCCCCACGCCCCATCCACGTCCCCATCACAGCTCCAAGAAGGGCCTAGATGGCTGAGCCCAGGCGGCCTCCTGCGCTGTCTGCCTCCTCCCTCCTGCCCCTAAAACCCCACCCCACCCCCAAATTCCATTTCTTGGAAAAGGCGAAAGGACGCAGCCGGGGTCTGCGGGAGCCTGCTGGAGACGAGGTGGTGGAGAACGGGGGACAGGCGGTCAGACCATGCGCGGGGCTGGAAACGGAGCGGAGCGGGATGGTTAGCTGGGAGTCAGACAAGGGCAATCAGCAGGTGCGGGCCACCTCGGGCCGGATCTAGTGGAAGAAGTCAAAAAACCAGACGGGAGAACTCAGGCAGCTCAGTGGAGAACCGAAGAACAGCTGGAACGAGGAGAAACCAGACAAGGCAGAGGCGGCGTCAGAGACGGGAGAAGAAATCGCAGTGATGAAGGGAAGCAGGCGAAGGTGAGATGGTACAGGAAAGAGGGGGGAATCCAGGAAAGAGGGGAATCCTGTGAGAAATCAGATGAGAAAGAAGACTCTGAAATGAAAGGAGAAATCCCAGAGGGAAGGCGAGAAATGAGGCAGAGGGAAGGAGAAATCGGGTGTCAGAGATGGGTAAGAAGTCAGAAGGCAGCGCAGAGGGAAGAAATCCGGCCAAGGTGAGGTTAGCCTGTTGGGAGGCAAACAGCCAGGCGGAGGCGCCCACCCCCTCCACCGGAGCCCCGGAAGCAGCAAGAGATACTTACAAAGCAACAAAACAGTTTTTCCATTCTAGACCTGAATTACTCCCCTTTTCCTAGAGCTGTATCTGCAAGAACTTACAATAAAGAGTTACTCCGGGCGCCCCCGGGCACTCACCCGCGCCTCGGTCACCCGCCCCTGCGGCGCCCGTGCCTGGGTCGCCCCCCGCGCCGGGGTGGCCGAGCGGGCCGGCTGCGACAGCGCGCCCAGCGCCAGGACCAGCGCGCCCAGCAGCGCGCAGCGATGCGCAGCCATGGCAGCGACGGCGGCAGAAGACCCGGGAGCCAGGCAGGGGGCAGCCGGGCCGCCAGGCTCGCTCCGGCCTTAAGTAGCCGCCCGGCCCACTCCGCCCAAGCTAGAGACCGCCCCGTTTGGGAGGGCGGAGGGCCGGGTTGGGCCCCCGCGGGCGGGGAGGGGCGGGAATCTGGCCTGGATTTTTTAAGAGACATCGGGGTTCCCACTGGGACCAACCCAACGGGTGCGGGTGCGGACGCCCCTTCACTCCAGCTCCGGGGTGGAGACCAGGCAGGCACAAGGCCTGGCATACAGCAGGTGCTAATTCAGTGCACACTAAATGGACACACGCATGAACGGCAGGGATCCACCCAGCTTGGCTTTCTGTGTAATCCACGCAGGACCCCTCCCCTCTCCACCCCTAACATCTCCAGCAAAAAAATCACAGGAGCTAACTAAGAGATATTGAAGGTTTTCAGCATCACATGAACATCCTTGATGGACTGGGTACTATTCACAGCCCCATTCTAAAGAGGTGGAAACAGCTCAGAACCGTCGAACAATGTGCACACAACTAGGAAATTAAAGTCAAGACCGGCCCAGGTGGTCCAGGTGGACGGCCTGCTTAGGCAGCATGTGGCTGTCACCAGCTGAGGACACGGGTCAGGGCGCTGACCTTTACTGGACCCTTGAGCAAGCCAGACAGAGAGGGGCGAGCAGATCTCTCCACTTCTGGGATTGCAGGCTTTGCTCCTGCTGCTGCTGCTAAGTCGCTTCAGTCGTGTGCGACTGTGCGACCCCATAGACGGCAGCCCACCAGGCTCCCCTGTCCCTGGGATTCTCCAGGCAAGAACACTGGAGTGGGTTGCCATTTCCTTCTCCAATGCATGAAAGGGAAAAGGGAAAGTAAAGTCGCTCAGTCGTATCCGACTCTTAGAGACCCCATGGACTGCAGCCCACCAGGCTCCTCTGTCCATGGGATTCTCCATGGCAAGAGTACTGGAGTGGGGTGTGGTTGCAAAACCACCCTTCTTTCCTTCCGCATTAAAAAGTTACTTTTTATTTAAAACAAATGTTTTTGGGCTGCTCTGGGTCCTTGTGGTTGCACCTCGATGCACGGGAGCTTTCTGGGGTTGCAGCAAGCAGGGGCTACGCTCCAGTTGTGGGGCACAGGCTTCCCTCTGTGGTGCCTTCTCTTCCTGCCGAACACAGGCTCCGGGGCATAGGGCTTCAGCAGTTGTGGCCCACCGGCTTCCTTGCCCCAAGGCATATGATGTCTTCCCTGACCGCGTCCCCTGCCTTGGCAGGTGGATTCTTAACCACTGGACCACCAAGGAAGTCTAAAAGTTATTTGTTAAAAGTTTGTTTTTAATCAAAACTTACAAGTCACTTCATTTATACAAAGTTTCACCTCTCAACCCCACTTAAGTTGTACCTCCAGGCAACCAACCCACTTCTAGCTTCCTCCTTCAGCTGATGGTTTCGTGGTCTGCCTTCATGTAGTAGGTAACCAGCCTTTGTTGTTTGGGGTTTGGGGGTGGGTGGGGGGTTGTTTGTTTTGTTTTTGCTCTTGTGTTTTCAGTTTTAGATCCCATCTATGGTTCTCTCTGGGGAAGACAAGGATTCGAGCCTCCTCCCCTTTGCCCAGGCTCCCTTCCCATCCTTTATTCTCCTGGAGACTTACAGTCATTGGGTTATAAGTGCTATTCAGACTCATCCAGGCCTGCTTCCCACCTTCAACAACCCCTCTTTCCACCCTCCCACTACTCTGCTGGACTCAATTTCTCTGTTTCCTAGTTCCCTTTGCATTCCACATCTCCGCCTTTCTCAGTAACAGGGAAATGCAATGACAGAGAAGAGAAAAAAGGAGCTGGAGACCTGGGCTTGACGCCCAGCTCCACTGTAAGCTACTTTCTTCCTCTCTGCCTCAGTCTCCTCATCTAGTAAATGGGTATAAAGTGGTTGCTGAGACTCCAATCTGTCTGTGTGTGTGAAAATGGCCTGGTCTGCCAGTGAGTAAATGGGAGTTCCTGTCCTCCTTCCCCACGAACTCCAGTCATCCATCCCAGCTCCTCCTGGAGCCCACCTTCTGTCTAATCAGGCTGAAGTTTGCCCTCCATCACACACAACTTCCTCCCATTTAAGGGGGACTGTGGGTCAGATAAACGGCTAAAGGAACACACACAGAGGAGATAAATCAGACTGCAGGGATTATAAGAAGGCTTCACGGACAAAGGGACTTATGACCTGGGCCTTGAAGGAGGCCCAGGGAGGAGGGAGATTGAGAAGAGAGGCGTTCCAGGGGAGGGAACAGCATGGGCAAAGGGCAAGTAAACGCAGGCCACCGCAGTGACCGATAGGGATCCTGTCTGAAACACCGGGACAGGAAGAGACGAGGCTCGAGAGGGCGGCAGAGGTCACGAGGGCCTGTGTGCCATGCTCAAGAGTCGGAATGTTTTTTAAGATGTATATGGGTATAGGTGAAGAGTTTCTCAGAGAGCCTGTTTTTTGTTTTATTTATTTCCTTATTTTTGGCTGCGCTGGGTATTCATTACTGCAGGCGGGCTTTCTCTAGTTGCAGCAAACGGGGGCTCCTCTTCATTGCAACGTGCAGGCTTCTCCTCGCAGGGGCTTCTCTCGTTGCAGAGCATGGATGCTACAGCATGGGCTGAAGACTCATGGCGCCCGGGCTCAGCCGCCCTGCGGCCTGTGGCATCTTCCCAGACCAGGGATCCAACCTGTCTCCCCTGCAGTGGCAGGTGACTTCTAAACCACTGGCCCACCAGGGAAATCCCTGAAGAGTCTGCATTTTATCTTAGTGTCCGTGGGGACCCACAAGAGGTCCCTGACTTCTCAAGGCTGTATGTCTAGTCCTGGGCCTGCAGAGCCTGCACTGGATGTCTCTGGCCTAAACTCAGAGAGCCCCTTCCCTCTCCCTAGGCATTTGGAGGATGATAAAACCCCACTGTTCTCATACGCGCCTGATGGAAGCATAACCCAGTTTCCCCTCTCTGGAGAGCAACTGACATCTATACAAATTCAAAACACGCAGTGTGACAACAGAGCCATTTCCTTCAGGAAGACTTACAGAGGAACACAGAAATACACATGCGAGGAGGCCCACTGAAGCATTGCTGGAAGAAATCTGGAAAGGACCCAAAGGTCCTGGTTCAATAAATCATGGAGCCGCCAGACAATGGGCCACTCTGCGGCTGTGCAAAAAGAACGAGCCAGCACAGGCCGTGCCCAGCACACAGTAGGCAGTCAATGAACATGGCCTGATCTCAAAGTGCAAGACAGCAAATTGTACAGCGGCTCTACGGTGGCTCCTCTCTTCAAGAGAGTAAACACTAAACTGTCAAGTCAGTTTGTTTGAAAGAGATGAAGAGCTCGGGGTTAGGCACCCACATCACTGCAGCTGGCATGAGCGAACACTTTAGGGCGATGAAAACATTCCAACACTGGATTACAATGATTACCCAACCGAAAAAGGTACTAAAAATCATAACACCGTCTGCTCACAATGGGTGAATTGTTAATGGTATCTATATTACACCTCAGTATACTTGTGTGAAAAATTTTTTCAATGTGCTATAGGGTTTGAAACTATTTACAAATGTTTCTCCGATGTAGTTTTTTTTTTCAATTAAAGACTGATCTAGGAATAATACCTTAAAAATAGATACAGTAATATCTGCTCATTAGACAATTTGGAAAATTCAAACCAGCAGGAAGAGGAAATTTCCTTGTCATCCCCAGTCACCCCCAACTCTCACCCCAAGTGAACCTAAGCCGGCATCCAGCCCAGCCGAGCAGTCCCTTCTTCTCAGCTGGTGATTAACAGAGGGCTGGTGTGGCTCAGCCTTGGTCCCAGGGGTCACGGCCCATCAGCCCAGGGTCACTGACCCCAGGTTAATGATCACAAAGGCCCCTGCAGCTGTGCCTGTCACACAGCTCTGAAGCCTGGGTCCCTGGCACTGGAGACCCGTGGAACAGGCCCTGGCCCCTGCCCTCAGGGCATCCACAGCCTGGAAACTCTCACTGCAGGGCAGTGATGTGCAGAGACTGTGATGGGACCACAGCCCCTGGGCTCCCTGCCCGGAAGGGAATGTACGGGTTCAGAAGAGCGGGGAGAGCTTAAGTGCAAAAGAAAAACCTCTGAGTAGGAGGGAGGAGCTCCCCACCCCGTGCCAGGCTTGCCTCTGCTGCTGGCTTCCCGGGTGACTTTGGGCAAATCAGCGTCCTCACCTGCCCTTCAGGTCTCCATATGGAAAAGAACGGCCAGGCCCTGCAGCTCTGACCCCGAGAACTCTCGTTCTCGGCCCCGGCATTCCCCAGATCCTGGCTCTGCGACCACATCGGGAACCTACAGGTCTCTGGGCCTCAAAGTTCCCACCTGTAAAATGGGCACACTTGTCCAGGGCGCCTCCACAGGTCCTTCTGAAGCAGACAGTGCAGAGCCCCTGCCCTACACAAGGCGGGCCCAGCATCACTAATAGCTGCGTGCCTCCGCACCTGTGGGTCTGCATGTCTCTAGGAGAAGACAGGGAGGAAAGGAGGTGGGCTCTGAGCCTGAGTCTCTTCACAGCAACCAGGAAACGGAGATTCAGGGAGTTCCAGGCACTTGGCTCAGGGTCCTTCAGCTGAAAAGAGGCGCTCCTGGGATTCAAGCTCAAGTCTGGCTGCTTCCAGTGCCCAGACTCTATCTGGGGCTCAGGCAGGGCCCCCAGCACCATCCCGCCTGGGCAGCAAGGGAACAGCAGTAGCTATTACAGGTGAAGGGATGCAGCTGCTGACCCAGGCAAGCCCAAGCCAAGCCTAGCAGCCCGGACTCTCTGGGGTGGCGTCCCTAACCACACCTCCCTGGCTGAAGAGGGCAGCCCAGGAAAGCCCTCCAGCCCTGCACCTGGGACAGCACCCAGGACAGAGGCATGACTAGGAAGGTCCCCAGGCTGCAGCCTCTGGGCGGTGAGCGAACCGTGGCGTCTACACTCTGTACCACTCCCAGGGTGTACAGGGCATGCAGGCCAGGCATGGTTCCCCTGTGCCGGGAGCAGCCTGCTCTGCAACCAGTCACTACGTGAGCACGCCTTAGCCCCTGCCCTTCTCTGAACCGCAAGAGACCCCTCGCCCTCTGATCTCAGGCGTTTCTGGCTCCTGCCTAGCAGTCCACACAGTAGGCAGTTTTCAGCATCCAACCACATCCCTCCCCTGCAGTTCGACACAGGATGGCCACCGCCCGCCACCAGCTTTGGCCCTGCTCCCTTGGAGACCTCAGGCTAGCCTCCATGTCTCCGTGGGCCTCCCAAGGCCGCTACCTGCGCCGGGAGGAGGCAGCCTCACCCTCCGCCCCCGGCCACAGTGTACAAAAGGTCTTGGCCACTCCTGGAAGACACCACCCTGCTCTCTTCTCTTCACACCAAACACTGTTGTTCTTGATTCCCAGGCAGCTGGCCACTCACGAGCAGCCGTCTTTTTCTGAGCTTGTTTGCTTTCTGGCTCATGGCTGGGTTCTGGGTCCTCCTGGGAATACCCGCCCTGCTGGCCGGGGTTTTGTTAAATAGGACAACAGTCAGTAAACAGAGAAGCCGGTTATGAAACCCGGTAAAACTGGACAGGGCCTCAGCATGAGGAGCCCTGGGGACCCAAAAGAACACGTGTTTCAGAATCTGGGAGACTCAGCGCCTGTGGTCAGGGCCTCAGTTTCCAAATCGGTAAAATGGGGAGCTCGCAGGGCAGTGAGGAGGGCCAAGGCCTGACACACAGCACAGACGGAGCTCCGAGTCAGTGCCCCGTGTGTGAGCTGGCTTCTTTGCACAGAGGCCTCTCAGTGTGTACAAACCACATGTGAGCAGTTAGTGGTGCCGGAGAAAGGTTACAGATTTCACAGTGAGATTCTTGAGCTCAGGTCTGGGCTGTGTGACCCAAAGCAAGCTGCCTTCCCTCTCTGAGCGCCGGGCCACTCACTTGTGAGGGGCAGTACTGCCCGGCTGCAGGCTGGCTGGGAGCTCTGGAGCAAGTAGCACAGAGTAGGCTTATTTGTAGCAACGTTCAATAGTCCATCCTCTCTTTGCAGACTATGACCCCAAGAGCAAGAGCGTAACTCCTCAGCGTCACTTAGTGAGCATCACGCAGGGCAGAGGTCTCCGTTCCCAGGCCAGAGCCGAGGCCTGAGCCCACGACATGACAAGGCCCCCGGGGAAGGGCCAGCTGGACCTCTGCCCTGGCTCCGTCCATCCCGGGCAAAGACAGCTGTTGGGGAGACGGCCAGTGAGGCTTGGCTGAAGCCACCTCCAAGAGGCCGCCTCTCCCAGGGCTCGAAGCCACTGGCTTTTTCCCAGCTTCCGGAGGCTACCCCACCTAATGCTGAGAGCCAGGACAGGACGTTCAGAAAGGACTAGCCCTGCCGCTTCCTGACCCCGTGCCCTGGGAGCAGCCAGATCTGGCCACGGGGTGTGAGCCAGGGCCCTGCCTGCCAGGGTCCCCTTTAAAGTCGGTCTCCCCTTCTCGGGGGAGGCAGCAGCCCTGGGAGGCTGCAAACAGCTGTGAACAACTGTCCCCTAGCTGCCCCAGGACCCCACGGCCCAGCAACAGGGAAGTCCAGGCACAAACACACATCAGCGGTAGGACGAGGAGGCCCAACTCCAGGCACCGTGAAGCAGGACCAGGACAGGATGGGGGACGCAGACTCACCTGCCAGCCTCCCGGGGCAGCAGGGCCTATGGGGCCCCAACCAGAGCCAGGAGCAGCAACAGCCACAGGAGGCAGCGCCCTGCTGCAGAGGGGAAGGGTTCCCAGCAGGAAGAAAAACAGTCTGTGTGACTGTGGAAAGAGCTCCCGCCAGGAAAATCTGGGTATAAATCCCTGATCTACCACTTCCAGCTGTGTGGCTTCTGCTTTCTGTGCCTCAATTTCCTCATCTGTAAAATGGGATTAGACTAGCTTCTTGCTGGGATTGCTGCGAGAATTTTATAAAGTAAAAGACGTTTGGGGCTTAGCACAGCACGCACGTATAGAGGAAGCGGTGGTGGTTGTTTGCTGGGGGCTTAGGAAGCCTCTGTTAATATCTCTCTGACTCTCAAGTTCCTTATGTATAAAATCAGGGTTAAAATGTCTTTTTAAAAGGTGAGCGGAAGGATTTCCCTGGTGGTCCAGTGGGTAAGACGCTGTGCTCCCAGTGCAGGGGGCCCAAGTTCAGTCTCTGGTCGGGGAACTAGATCCTACAGGCTGCGACTAAGACCTGGCATAGCCAAATAAGTAAACAAAATGAATTTTATTGAGGGTTGAACGAGACCATAAATGTGGAAGATTCCAGGATCATGCCTGACATAAGACAGAGGTTCAAAAATGCCAGTATCCTCCCTCTTCTTCCAAAGACATAAGGAGCGGCCCAGTGGTGACCCAGCCAAGGAGACACAAGTGATGAGCAAACCAGCCCATCCCTAAAGACCCTTCGAGCCCTGGAACTTTAATAAGATTCTGAAAGGAACAGCAAGAGGCAAAATATGTTTGTGCCTCTGGTCAAGCAAGGTTCCCTACCCACCCCCTCCCCGACCCCCCATCCCCCGCTCCGCCGAACCCCCCTACCCCCCCCCCCCGTCTGTCTGGGGATCAAGTTCATCCTTCTGCAGCTCCCTAGGCCGATAATCAGCACGATGGGAACCACAGTGTCAGGACCTCAGAGGACAGTGATAGGTCCCTCCTGCCGCAAGCTCCATATGGAGCCTTTCTCTGTCCCAAAGCCCCGCACAGCCAGCAACGGCGGGAGCCCACCCTCGAGGAACCAGTTTGCACTCTACAGGCAGAACTTCTGAGAATCATAAAGGGGACAGAGGAGACAGTACAGAACCCAGAACAGCGAGGGGAGCCTCGGCCCGCTCAGGGTACCAAGAATGACCAGCAGGGTGAGGGCTGTGCAAACTCCCATCCAGGGGGAAAACAAGATAATGTCCAGGTTGAGCATGGGCGGAGCCAGAATCCCTACCTCAGGGGGCACTTGGGCAAATGGCTCTTCTGAGCATTTCAATTTCCTCCTCTATAAAATGGGGTGATGAGTCTTACCCTGGGGGTCATCTGGGAAGACTGAAGGAGCTCCTGGTGCTCAACAACCACAACAACCCCTGCAAACATGCCCACTGGCCTCCCGTACCAGCCTTGACTTTCATCACTGCATCCTTGCCTCCAACGCAGTGGAGGGCTGGAGGGTCCCAGCCAAGGCCCGGAGACCTGGAGGCGCAGCTGGTGCCAAGGACAGGGACACATCCCAGGAGAGGGTCTCCAGCCAGCACTTCAAGAGCCCACTTTGCCTCCCACCCCATCCAACAATCTCTTCATGATGCCCTCCCCTCTCTTCTGGTCTGCTCCCACCCCAAGGAACAAGGGCTCAATCCCAGCCCTGTCTCTTACCACTTAGGTGACCCTGGGCAAAGTGACTCAACCTTTCTGAGCCTGGGTCCTTGAGTACAGAATAGCCAGATTATCCCCTAGGCCTACCAGAACTTGATACCGGTATAGCGTGGTTAGAAATCCTTTACAATTTATCTCAGACGCTGAACTACAATAGAGCTACCAGAGATTCAAAGATATATTTTATCCTTGCTAATCCCTTTCATTTTAATAAAGCTTTTTAAAAACGTCCTTTCCCCTCTCAAACATAAACAGAGCTATAAGACTGGAATGCTTGTGTTCCTTTCCCAGCTCAGAAAATAAGCATCACCAGCTGGAAGAATTAATGAAATCCAGTCCACAGAGCACAGGGCTTGGCGCGTGATAGAGCTCCGGAATGGGCGTGGCCTCTTCCAGAATGGGCGTGGCCTCTGCCGGAATGGGTGTGGCCTCCTCTCCCCAGGGGTGCTTCCGGCCTCACCTCCATCTGCGTATCTGCCCAATCACCCGCCTCATCTTCTAGGTACCCCTCCTGAGAGCTTCCAGAACCCTCTGGGACACTCCAGAGTCAGGGCTGAGGCCAGAGCAGGGATGCTTAAGCCCCCCGCGCTCCCCATTCACACTCACTTCCCCGTCGGCCTCCCAGACGCTGTCCTGGTTCAGGGTCCTCATCTCCCCTGTGGAACCACTGCACCAGCTTCCTCTGTGCCTCCAACTCTCCATTATCCACAGAGATCACGCCATTCCCGACTCAAGACCTTTCCGCAGCCCAGTGCAAACTGAAAGAAGTCAGGACTCCTAAGCTTGGCTCCTAAGGCCCTCTAGGATCCGGTGTCCACATGCTCTTACAGCCACATCCCCTAGTCCCCCCACGCTACCCCCGACACCCTCTGCGACACCTCCTGCCTCTTCATCCTCAGCTTCCTGCAGCCAGGGGAGCAGGGGTCTAGCCTCAGCTCTGCTTCTGACTGTGAGACCTCGGGCCGGCTCTTTGGCTCTCTGAGCCTCAGTCTTCTCATGGGGCTCTTGGGGAGCTTGTGCAGATGAGACGCGATAAGGGAGTGAGCGCCAGATGCCGGGAGGGCTCCAGAAATGCAAGCCTGTGAGCCGCAGCCTCCTCCCTGCACTCTGACAACAGCTGGCAGGGCGGATCGGCGCTCCTCCACCTCCGAAGGGGCGGGGCTCCCTCTCCCCTAAGCCCTGAACCAGAGGCTCACAGCCTGCAGCCGCAGCCAGGGAGGGGGACAGGAGTCGGGGCGGCTTAGAGGAAAATTACTCTGCTCTGGCCCCCCACCAGGGGCTCCCAGCTGCCTCTGACAGCGGGGACCTGGGGAGCTGGCAGGCTCTGCCAGAGCCAAGGACTTGGCCCCAAGCCTTGACCACGGTCTGAGCTGGTGGGATGGCGGCCGGGTTGGGGGCGGGGCGGGGCGGGGGGAGGATAGTTGCCCTGGGCCCCGCTCCTCTGGGACACTCCCACTCTTTGGCAGAAGAGGAGGGAAAAATAAAAACAGACAGGCCTTTGTGAGAGGAAAAAACCGGCTCCAGCCACTGCAGGCTGGGGCCCCGGGGGCGGTGCTCTGAGAAAAGGACCCTACTGCCAAGCATCAAACCCCACACCCACCCTGGGGATCTTGTCCTGGCGTCACATGCCTGGCCTTGTGCTCCTCACACGTGTCCTGCCTGTGGACCCGGGGGGCGCGGTCCTCCTGCCGTGTCCCACGTCACTCACACCTTGGATCACGCCCCCCGCATCATGCCACGTCTGCCGTATGAGGGACTCTGCACAGCTGGTCCCCGACTTGCAACGGTCCAACTTCACGATTTCCTGACTTTAGGATGGTGCGAAAGCAATACAAGCTCAGTAGAAACCGTACTTGGAGTTTTGATCTTTCCTGGGCCAGCGATGTTTCCCAGTCGGCCACAGGATCCCAAGGGCAACAACCGGTAGGCTTACAACCATTCTGCACCCAGACAACCATTCTATTGTTCACTGACAGTACAGCATTCAATAAACTGCGTGGGACGACATTTTAAAAGAGTCTTCCTGTTAGATTTTGCCCAACTGTAGACTAGCGTAAGTGCTCTGAACACATGTAAGGTAGGCTAGGCTATGAGGTATGAAGGTAAGATAGGAAAAGCGTATGACTGGAAAAGTGTATGAAATGCATTGATAAACTTGAGATTTTTTCAGCTTATTGGGATGCAACCCCATAGTGAGTCAAGAAAGACCTGTACCATCTATCTACGACATTTTCAACGTCACATCCACTGTCCTGAGCCCCGGCCCCTGGAGAGCTGTGCCCTTAACCCTGTCCTGGCGCCATGCACTGTGTCCCTTGCTGCGTGACCCCCATGTGTGAAGGTCCAGGACAGGCTCCCAGCCCTACCCCGTTACCTCTACGACCATGACAAGCCACGCCCCTTCTGGGTGCCTCAGTTTCCCTGGCTATGAAACGGAAATGGTATTAACACTCACCCACTACGTGCTGTGGGGACTGAAGGAGACAGAGCAATTCTGGGGCTGAGCCAAGTGTCTGAGACACAGCGAGTCTACCGGGTGTCTGCTGATTTGTGACGAGTCTTCCGGGTGTCGGTATCACATCGTGTGTGCTACCTGCCAGGCTCCCATGACCCCAGCACCTACCACGCATCAGACACTCTATCACACTAGTGAAATTCAAACAACAGCTACAAGGAAGCAATACCTCCCCCTCTAACAGGGGGGAAAATCAAAGGCTCAGAGAGGGGCGATAAGCTGCAGGAGGTCACACAGCCAGAAAAGGGTGAAGCTGGGAGTGGCACGCAGGTCCGTGCATCCCGAGAGACAGAAAGGAGACCACTGAGGGAGTGGGGGGTGGGTGTGTATCGTGCCAGCTGGCAGGCACAGGCTCCTTTTAGGGGAGATGAGGCATAATGAAAATGTGTTTGAACTGGACGTCTCGTGATGACTTTGGTGTAAGTCTGAAAGTTTACTAAAAATCACTGAATTAATTCAAACTGGTAGATTACATGTATGTAAGTTATCTGTCTACTTACTCCAGCAACTGATGTAAATTGTACTTCAGAAAGCCAGTTTGTTTGCTTAAAACCCATGCGCTTTCCAGGCACCATTCTGCCAAGACATTCAGCAAGAAAAGTGCTCTCTCTGTGAGTGGAAACGGCCAAACAGCGGCTGAGCAGCCCCTCTGAGGCCCACGGGCAAGCAGCCTTGGGCTCCCTGGTTCCCAGACACCTCCGCAGAGCAGGTGTGCAGCCGAGTCACCCGGGGAGCTCCTGAGAACTCGGATTCCCAGGCCCCACGCCCAGCCTCAGAGTCTACGGCTCCGGGTGGGGCTCGGGAACCTGGGATCTGAGTCTCAGCCCACACTGGGAACCACTCATCAACGCCCAGCACCTCTCACTCTGGGGGAAACTGAGGCCAGGCAGCGCCGGGGAGCCGCCAGCTCTGCCCATTGAGCTGGGGAGGGCCTGGGCGGGAATGGAGGTCCCTTCCTGGTTCCTTCTCTCCTTCCCTCCTCCGCCCACTCCATTCCTCCCTGGCCCCCAGCCTCCTGGTGACTCAGGCCTCTGAGTCATCCAGTGGCACCACAGAGGAAACTTGTTAGCCAAAACAATCCCCAAACAAAGCCTCCCAGATCTGGGGAACAGAATAGGCCCAGGAGGCTAAGCAAGGGAGGGGAGGAGAACACAGGGTGGAGCTGGACACCTGGACCCCAAGCCCACTGAGCCCTAGAGAGGGTGCTTCCCTGCCCCCGAGTAAACAGCACTCACTGCAGCACACAGAAGGCTCAAAATGGGCCAGACAGCATGGCCAGTCCTTCTCAGCTGTCTTGTTGACAATGCTTCCCAAGGCTAGCACATGCCCATTTTACAGATGGGGAAACAGAGGCTCAGAAAGGGTCAGCCTAAGGTGACACAGTTAAGAAGTGCAAAGTAGAGTCCGGAACCCAGGACCATCTGATTCCAAAGTCTGGCTCTCACTCCTACGCACCTTTTAAAAATACCTCCTGGGTAGCACGGCATGTAGACAGTGCCTCATCTACTCGAGACAGGTGAATGGCCCAAGAGGGGCCCGACCACACAGGGCTTTCTCCCTCTTCTCCGTGTCAGGCTCTGCCTCAGGACTTCCCGGCCCCGTGGGGTATACACATGAGCTTGGGGGTTCCTCAGCAGCAAGAACACAAGGCAGGAAGTGCCCAGGGCCTGAAGAACCAGCCGGGAGGAGCACGGGAGGAGCAGGGCCATGGCGGGTGAACAGAGTGGGTGTTTGTCTCTGGGGAGCAGGGAGCCGGCAGGGGGCGGGAACAGCAGAAGCAAAGGCTCAGAGGTGTGGCCCCCACAGCAGAATGCAAACGCTGGCCAGGCGGGCCTGGGGTGCCGACCTGTGGGCAAACACTGGAGCGGCCTGGCTGCGAGGGGTCCTGGCCTGCTCTGAGGCAGGGGAGGATCTTTTCAGCCCAGAGAGAACAGGCTTGGAGCCGGTTTCATCTCTGCACGGGGCCTGGCCAGCCACTGAATGGGGAGTCAGCATGGGGAACCCTGGAGTCCTTCTTTCAAGCAGGCTTTGGGGACAACCCTAGACCCCCAGCTACTCACCCACGGGTCAGAGTCGCCCCTGAGGGACTCTTCCTTCACCATGGCTGGGCTGGGCAGAGGACAGGCGAGCCTCTCCCAACCACACCGACCTAATCGTATCGGCCTATAAATAGGGCCCTGTGGCTTGGTCTGAAATAGCTGTGCCAGGCCCAACTCCACAGGCACCACCGGGGCACACACGGTTCCGGAAATGGTCCTTCTCACTGACACGATTAAAACCCCAAACTTCCTCGGGAGACCACTGCGCATGTTCTAACTCTCTCTCTTAAACATGAGGCGGTGGGCTGAGGGGAAGAGCCACCCACCCACGGCAGATGACGGCAGTGGGCCTGTGACTGCTCTTCTCCTTTCTGCTCTCGGGGGACCCAAAGCAAGCCACTACCCCTCTCTGGGCCTCAGTTCCCCCAAATGTAAACTGGGAGGTTGACCATGGTATCACTGGGGCCCTTCCAGCCTGGATGCTCCCCAGAATTGTCTCGGGGTAACCCCTACCCTCAAATGCTCATGCCACTGTTACCCCTTTCCCAGTTGACTTGAGGATTTTTTTTAAGTTAATAATGACTGGCATTTAAAAATTAGAATTGCAATAAATACTTGAGTGAGGTCTAGGCCTGCCACTGAAAGGCTGGATGACCTTGGAAGGGTCACTCTCCCTCTCTGGGCCCCAGATTCCTCAATCATAAGATGAAGGTGCTGGTAGGTTGATGCCCAAGGTTCATGACTATTTTTAATTAATTAATTTTTGTGTGTGCTTGTTTAGTATTTAAGAGAACCAGGATAGGCCAGCCTTGAGCTGAGTGCTGGGGCTAAAAGACAGCCAAGCCCTGGTCCAGACCCCAGTGGGGAAACGTAAAGCCATTTCCAAAGCACGCGGTATCCCACCAGAGGCCGCTTTCAGGGCTTCCCACCAGAGGCCGCTTTCAGGGCTTCCCACCAGAGGCCGCTTTCAGGGCTTCCCACCAGAGGCCACTTTCAGGGCTTCCCACCAGAGGCTGCTTTCAGGGCCTCCCACCAGAGGCCGCTTTCAGGGCTTCCGGGGACACCTTGTTTCCAGTTCAAATTACAGATTTATGGTCACAGAGGGATGGATGATGACATGGACTCGGCCATTACCTACCAACAGGGAAGGAAAGATAACCAAGCCATCACCAGGTACCAGGCATATGCTTAGGACTTTACGTCCCCATTATTAATCCTCAACAACCCTACTGTCATTCCCGTTTCACAGATGAGGAAACTGGGACTGAGACGGGTGTGTCAAGGGGCACAGAGCAAGTCAGAGCTAGAGTAATGCTCGGGCTTGTTGGCCTCTGGAGTTCAGGTTGTAACCAAACCCCAATGAAACAACAGAGGAGGGCTGACCAATGGGGGAACGAACCGACAGGGCACAGGAAAGAAACCAGCCTGGAGCGATCTACTGAGCGTGTAGGTGGGTAGGAGGGACTAGGCTGCGCCCAGTGACACTCATTCTCTCCAACCCCCTCTGCATCCCACCAACTGACTGTTCTCACATCTCATTGCTCAAGCAACTCCTCAGCTCAAGACCTGCCGTGGCTCCTGGCATCCAGAGGGTCAGGACCCTGCACTCAAAGCCTCTTTAGCCACTCTGCCCACTAGCTCCCAAACACAGAGGTACCCCCAGGGGGCTGAGCTTTTGCACGCACACCTCCCTTGCCTGGACTTGCCTCCCTTGCCAACCCCTCAGCAGAGTGCTAGACTCGGCAAGGGGGAAGCCCTCTGAGGCTCCCGGGGCCCCAGGCAACAACCAGCACAAGTCTGGATCTCCCAGGGCCCCTAGGTTTGATTCACCTCCGCTCTCCAATGCAGAAGCTCGACAATGAAAACACAAGGAGCCCAGAGAATGCTGGAAAGGGCTCATTTCCAGGACTGCCTGACACCAAGCCTCATCCTGAGGCGCAGCGTCAGGACGCCACGGTGTGGAAAAGCCAAAAATTACAGCCTCGGGGCTCATCAGGGTGGGACTTGGCAACTGTCTCTTTCAAGGGTTCCAATCCTGAAACTGGGGCAAAACTCTCCCCTACTTTAAAACCTCCGTGCCTCCCCAGGGGTCTAGATAAAACTCCAAACCCTAACCAAGGCCCCCGAGGGCCCGCACAACGGAGGCGCTGCCTGGTCTCCAGGCCTTTCTCCCTTTGCCGTGCTCTGTTCCCAGCTCCTTCCTCTCCCTCACACTGTCCCTCGCTCACACTGTTCCTTCCATCTTTCTCCTTCATCTGTCCAGACAAGAGCCCATCACACCCGCCCAGTCCCACCTGCTCTCCTAACGCCGGTCCCTTCCTTCACAGCCGAAGAAGGGATGAGTTTGTTCTGTGTGTAATGGATTCCGTAGGGCTTCCCTGGGGGCTCAGCGGTAAAGAATCCGCCTGCCAATGCAGGAGACCTGGGTTCGATCCCTGGTTTGGGAAGATCCTCTGGAGAAGGGAATGGCTATCCACTCCAGCATTCTGGCCTGAAGAAGTCCATGGACAGAGGAGCCTGGCAGGCTACAGTCCTTGGAGTGGCAAAGAGTTGGACACGACTTAGCGACTAAACAACAATAACTTATGTAAGACCCAAGACGGTAAGACCCACGAGAGTTAGGAAAATCTCATTCTTTGCTGATTCTCCAACCCCCAGCCCAGGGCCTAAATAAATACCTGTCAAATGAAGGCACACACGAATGAACAAATCAATGAGTGAATGAGCCTCTATGTCTTACCAGACAGGAAGTGGTCAGACTCCTGCTGAACATTTGAGGGAAAAAAAACAGGGCCCCAATTAGGGAGGCCGCAGAAGTAGGAGACAAAGTGAACGGTGCAGCCTGCCAGAAGCAAAAGGAGAGAGAGCTTCCAGGAGGAGGAGGCACCCGGGGCTCCATCGAGGTGGGGCATGGAGAGCTGAGGAAACACCAGGAGGCGTGGACACAGAGGGGTCACTGGGGAGTGGGCGAGAGGCGGGGCCCAGCACAGGGACAGCGGGACAGGGTGAAGATGCAGAGAGCCCTCAGCTGACAGGCGCTCAGCGGCTGCGCACTTCTGCAGAACTGGGAAAGCAGAAGATGGTTCCCGTGTCACTTGCCAAAGCATTCAGAGAGTATAACCCTTTGTGGGGACACAGCGCTCAGGCCATCGGGCTCTGGGAGTTGTCAAGGCTCTGAGTCTCAGACTCTAGAGCATCAGAGCCAGGGCCGCCCCTGCCGGTCCATCTGGGCAGCTGGGGGAGGACCCTTCATCTCGTGCCCTTGGCAGGCAGCTGGTCCCCCTCTGTGGGAGTCCAGCATTGAGGCCGCAGCATCGGAAGGCCCTTGCATCTGAGCTTGGGGAAAGAGGAACAGCACCAACTGTGGTCGGCCTGTCACGTCACCGCCTGGAAGCCAGCCAGGCTGTGGGGATGAGTAAGTCCTAGAGGTTCTCGGCCCCTTCTCCTTTCGGCAGTCAAGGGTGATGTCACGACCCAGAGGAGTGTTTCCCAGTCTTTCCACACAGTTACTATCAGAAACTCACTTCTCTCTGTTTCAACACTGGAAGCTGGGTTATCCCCCTAGTGATGATCCTTCCCCTTTTTCCAGCTCACAAAGCCCTTCGACATCTGTGAGCTTATGCAGTCCACACGACAACCTTGTTAGGTGGGTGGGGGAGACCAATGCACCCATTTCACAGGCAGAGAAACCGAGGCCTGAGCTGGGACCTGAGCCAGGTCTCCTGCTTCTAGCCCGAGGACTCTGCATTCCGTGCCCTGCCTCTTCACCTCCTCTGGCGGGTCACCTGTGAATCTGATAGTCAGGTGAGCCCCGCCCTGCCAGCCGGCCCAGGTGAGTGTGACTCATGCACCTTCCCTGTGACTCACACTTCTCATTCCTCCTCCGGTCAACAAGCCCGGAGCCTTGGCAGCCGCACCCCAGCTTTTCTCACCCTTCCAAAGAATTCCTGCACCTCCTCCTCACAGGAGTCCACCCTCCTACCGAGGCGCTACCAGCAGCCCGGAGAGGGCAAGCACCTTCCTACCGTCACCCAGCGCAGGAGCAGCACAGCTGGGGGTGGGGGCCCAGGAGTCCTGGCACCCAGCCCCCTTCTTGCCTCTTCCCCAAAGGATCACCCTTGCCTGGCCTCCCTCTCTAGGGAGGCTGAGGAGCGAATGAAGCAAGGGCAGAATGCTCTCTGAGCTTTACTAGAAAAAACCCCAGGGACTGCCTTTGCACCGTGTGTGGCGCCCAGCGGCTGCTTCCCCAGGCCCATCCAGACCCCCCGGCAGCCAGGCTGGGTTTAGGAGGACCCAGCAGTGGCTGCGCTGCTCTACCTACCTTCTGGGGCTGTGAGTGAAGAGGGCGGCTCCGTCGGAAGGGCTCGGCACCAAGGTGGAAGCGCGGCTCGGGGGCTTAGCAGCACCACCTGTAAAGAAAGGGCCAAGACTCCCAGGCTCAGGGGCTCAAGGTCAGAGCCCATTTCATGCTTCAGCTCCTCCCCAGCCCCCACCACCCCCCATCCAAGGTCATATGCCCCTGCATGCACACCTCCAGCAGTGGGGCCCTCACTTCCTGCCAAGGCTGCAAACCTTCTATTCACGAGTCCGGCTGGTTAAGAGAACTGTTGCTGGGATGTGCTGGAATGCTCTCTGCCCATGCCCCGTTACACGCTGGTCCTAACTCTACCCTCTGGGCTCACCCGGAGCAGGTCTGGCACCTCGTTTCCCAGTGGCCCCTCAGAGACTTGAAGACGGTAACCCTGGGCCCCTCGAGTCTTCTACCCCTTTTGCTCCAGCTCTTCCTGAGATCAAGGTGTCTGGTTCCCTCCCCCGGCTTCCCTGATCTACTTTAAATGAACCCTGTCCCTACCGACAGCGCAAGACCCAGAATTAAACACTTGGATGAGCTCTCTTCAGGGCAGGGCAAGCAGAACTCTCACCTCCATCATTCTAGACGCCATGACTCTATTAATACAGCCGAAAATCCCATGAGCATTTAAAGTAACCCCACTGTATGACTGAATTCAGCTTATGGTCAGCTTCAGAACTGTGGCTTAAGATTATGAAGTTAGACCAAAGGGCCCTTCATTTAACTAACATGTAACAATCAAGTTACGTCACCTTTCTGAGCCTCAGTTTCATTCTCTGTAAAACAGGAACACCTACCCCATGAGGTCATCAAGTGAGTGAGTGAATGAGTGAAAGTTGCTCAATCGTGTCCGAACTCTTATGAAGATCAAATGAGATAAAATACGTGAAGGATTTTGAATAATGTATGTGCTTACTCTACCACTTAACTCTCAGTCTGCTTCTAAAAAGTGTATCTTTCTCATGCTGTACTTAGCCGACTGCGGAGCCAAGCCGCTCGCATGCCATATTCCCACCTCTATGCCTAGCGTTGCTGCACTGTTGCAAGACTGTATTACCATCATATGCTGACGAGTCTTTCTCTCCCGTGAGACCATGGGCTCCGTGAGGTTGCTCTGCCTCTGAAGCCCCAGGCCTGGCACGTGGCCTGGCAAACAGGAGGACCCGTGGGTGTATGCTGGGTGACCAAACGCAGGGCCAGCCCACGCGCACCCAGGGTGGTTTGTGCAGCCCCAAGCTTTCAGCACCCACACTTTCAGAAACACCCTGGGTCTTCACCCTTCGTCACTCCCAGACTCCCAGTCAGCCACATTCAGGGAGCCGCTGAGCAAACTGGCTCCTGCCTGAACTGGAAAAGGGCTCTGCCCAAACCAGCTTCTCCAAGCCAGGCGGAGAGACTCCAAAATCCCAAAGGCAGCGGGGCCCTGCAGGCTCCCTGGATTAAGATGCAAGTGAACCCTATTCTTAGCTGACAGTAGACGGCCCAGACATTCCTGGGGCTTTCTACATCGTGAGTGGCACCAGTGCACAGCAAGAGATCTAGAAAGAGGCTGGGGGCTTATTTGGGCCCTAGGACCTGGAGTTAAGTGCCACCTTCGTGGGCTCCCTTCAAAGAGTTCCATAGAAACGTCCCAGTTCCGTGGGGTAGATGAACACAGAGCTGCTGCTGCTAAGTCGCTTCAGTCGGGTCCGACTCTGCGACCCCATAGACGGCAGCCCACCAGGCTCCGCCGTCCCTGGGATTCTCCAGGCAAGAACACTGGAGTGGGTTGCCATTTCCTTCTCCAACACAGAGGTGGGCTCCTGCAAATGATTATTAAGTTTCCACTTTCTGTTAACTCCGTGAGGATGAACCTTTCAAATCCAGCCCCCTTCTCTTCGACACACCTCCACATCTCACCCTCACCCTCTCTGGCGGTGCTGTAATTGTTCCCAAGGGCAACCTCTTTTACGCTCAAGGTTCCACCATCTCAGCATCAGCACCACCATCCCCCGTCTGGACGGACGCCGGGCATCCTCTTCAGCCTCCCCGGCTCCGTCATTCTCGCTTCCCTACACCGCAACGCGCCCACTGCCCCCACCCCGACTGCCAACACGTTGGTCCAGGCCCCTCAGCCTCTCGCCTGGGAGACTGCTGTGCCTCCTATCCGTCCTTCCACTTCCTCCCACCCCATCCTCCCACTCCCTCCCTCCTCCCCTCCAGAGCAAGCCAGACCAAGCCAGACCACCTTGCTCCTCTGCGCAGACTCAGCCTTGACTCCCTGATGGCCCCCAGGTAAAACCCAACGTCCTCAGCGGCCCTTTCACCATCCGCGCCTTTTATGGTCTGCCCTCATCAGTCTTGAGCCTCAGCTCTCCCCAGTTCCCGTCTTCCACCCACACCCCTCCAAGCTCCAGCCAGAGGCAGATGCACTGGCCCTTAAATCTTCCTGTAATCTTTGCACAGACTGTCTCCTCTGTTCCCGAGCTCTCTTCCATCCCTGCTCTTCTTTTCTCCTTCCGCTCATGATCAAGCCCAGGTTTCCTCCAAGAACTCATCTCTAACCTCCCCTTCCCGGTGAGGCTGAGCTCCTCTGAGCCTCCGCCCATTTCCCTGCCACACGGTTACACTCTGTTTCCAAGTCTGCCTCCCCCGTCAGACTAAGACCCGCTCCCCTGTATCCCAGAGTCTAGCCTAGGGCCACCACAGCTCAAGATTCAACGAAGGCAGAAACTAGTAAATCACACGCATGTTCACGTGTGTGCGCACGTGCGTAAACACTCATGCACAAACGCGTTCAGAGACGGCAAGGGGTGCAGGTGCTGCCACCTATGGGCAAAAAGAGCATTACACGCTTTCCTGCGCTCTGGACGCCGGGAGCCCTCGAATTTCAGATTCACTGGGTGTAGAACTGTTGTTATTGTTTAATTGCTAAGTCGGGTCCAACTCTGCGACCCCATGGACGCCAGGCTCCTTTGTCCCTGGGACTTCCCAGACGACAGTAGTTAACCCCAGGTAACTCCAAGTCGGTCTGTTTTCCATTTTGGACCTTAAGGCTGCCACAACTTAGAAACAAGGTCTGTAAACCACTGGCTTTAGTCCACTGCCCACATGCTGCATGGAGCCCTAAAGAGGGGTGTCTCCTTCCAGTAACCACCATCCTTGCCTGGGACTCCTGTGAAGCCTATTTGTTGGGTTAGATCTTAGAGCTGCCCGCGCATGGAAGGAGTGGGTAGAGAGGTTGCCATTAGTGAAGGTGTGTAAGCATCAGGAACCCCATCTGTTTGGATGGCTAAAAAGGAGCTTTCTGCCCTGCGGGGGTGAAGGGGTGAAGGGGAAGCGGGAACAGAGGTGTTTTTCTTCCGAAAGACTGTTTCCAGATCGCTGAGAGGACCCTCAGATTTGGGGGGGGTGTGTGTGTGTGTGTGTGTGTTAAATTCCTTCAATCTTATCTGATTCTCTGCGACCCTATGGACTGCAGCCAGCCAGGCTCCTCTGTCCCTGAGATTTTCCAGGCAAGAACACTGGAGTGGGCTGCCCTTTCCTCCTCCAGTCAGATTTGGTGAGGGCGTGTGACCTGTCAGGCAACGCCAGAAGGGTTCAAATGACACCAGTTGTCATTGAGCACCTACCCAGTGTAAATTCCTTACATACATCGTGTCTCACCCTCACAACTCAGCGGGCAGCTGTCACAGTCCCTGTCTTGTGAAGGAAGAACACAAGTTCAGAGAGGCGAAGCGCTGCTCAGGGCCACACGGCTGAGGTGCCTGAGCACCTGCCACCAAGTCAGGCCGCCTCCCCGACAGCTTGGTCTCACCAGATGTCAAACTGGGCCTCTTGCTTACTAGACAAAAATATAAAGCTCCAGTTACTCTAGACCAGGGGTTAGCAAACTTTTACTGTGAAGTGCTAGGACTTCTCTGGGGGGCCCAGTGGTTAGGACTGTGTACTCTCACTGCAGGGGGGCACAGGTTCGATCCCGAGTCAGGGAACTAAGATCCCACATGCCATGTGACATGGCCAACATTTTTAAAAGAGAGAGGAGGAGAGAGAGAGAAAAGAGCCAGATAGGAAATAGTTTAAACTTTGCAGCCACACACCCTGTTGCAGATTCTTCCTTGTTTGGTTTCGGATTTTCTTTTTTACAATATTTTAAAAATGTAAAAACCATTTTTAGCTTGGAGGCATACAAAAACAGGCTGGGGCTTCCCCAGGGCTGTAGTTTGCAGCCTACAGCTGTAAGAGAATAATACTTATAACCTTAAGTATAAAAACTTCTGGTGGAAATGTTTTATGCCAAACACTAGGCCCTTCAGCTGTATTTCTCCCCCTTCAGATGACATCCTACTGAGTCACTCTCTCCTAAAGAAGAGCCCTGCCCTGCTCTGAAATTCAAGGGCTGTTCAGATTCTAGAAACATAACTGCGGACCAAATACAGTTCACCTCAGTGCTATGAGATGGCAGAAGCAAGTACAATGGGTAGAAAGAACCTCAAGGATAAGATATCAAGAGTTCTCGGCTCTAGTCTGGGCCTTGAACAAAGGATTTAGAATCTTACTAGGCTTCCCTGGTGGCTCAGCTGGTAAAGAACCCACCTGTGAATGCAGGAGACACAAGAGTCATGGGTTCGATCTCTGGGTCGGGAATATTCCCGAGAGAAGGTAATGGCAACCCGATCCAGTACTCTTGCCTGGAAAATTCCGCTGACAGAGGAGTCTGGCGGCCTACAGTCCACGGGATTGCAGAGTTGGGTGTAACAGCGCATGCGCACACACGGTCCACGGGACTGCGGAGTCGGGTATAACCGAGCGCGTGCGCACATGCATGCCAGCCGTGGGCCCTGGACCCGCAGCATCCGCATTAGCTGGGAGGGCATTAGAAGTGCCGACGGGGACTCCCTGGTGGTTCATGGTTAGAACTCTGTGCTCCCAATGTAGGGGGCACGGGTTCCATCCCTGGTTAGGGAAGATGCCACATGTTTCAAGGCCAAAAAAAAAAAAAAAAAAGCAGTGTCACGCCCCACTCCAGACATACTAAGCCAGAATCTACATTTTCGCAAAATTCCCAGGTGATTTGGGAGCACGGTAAGTTTGAGATGCTCTAAAACGTCTCTTACGTCCAATCGCAACACGGTTGACAAAACCCTTCCCCTGAGGAGAGAAAAGGTCCAAAGGCCTCTTTTTTGGTGTTGTAAAAATAAGTCTCTGCCCTCATGCCTGCACTCTTTGTGACCCCATGGACTGTAGCCCACCAGCCTCCTCTGTCCAAGGTATTCTCCTGGCAAAAATACTAGAGTGGGTTGCCATTTCCTCCTCCAAGGGATCTTCCCGACCCAGGGATCGAACCTGGGTCTCTTATGTCTCCTACACTGGCAGGCAGAGTCTTTAACACTAGCGCCACCAGTGACCTCAAAAAACTCCCCACTTCAGGACGCACACTCGAGAGGCCAAGACCTGCCACTCAGTCTTGAAATTAAGCCTTCGACTGGTGGAAAAGTAAACCCAGGTGGACAAGAGAAGGTGACAGTCCTCAATTCACAGTAGGGGAAACTGGCTAAAAAGGAAAATGCCTTTCCCAGGACCACACTGCCAGGACAGACGCGGGGTCCGACCACGGCCCAGTTCTTTAATCTTCCCAGGCCTTGGGCTTTATGATCACTGAAATCATTTTCGTTTAGATGAGTACTTCTGAAATCTCACAAGTGGTGGAGCAGCAATCAGAGAACTTACTTTGAGCTTTAGGAAATTCACTTGCTCTCTCTGGGTCTGAGTATTCCTGGCCATGAAGTGAGGAGGTGGGACCAGGCAGCTTCTGAGGTCTAACTGTAAGGGTCGGAATCTGGAAAGGGTTTCTAGGTGAGGAGGCAGTCAGGAGAGGGGCCTTCTGCAAAGGGTGACCTCAGTCACATTGAAGTCTGGAAACAAAGGCAAGTACTTACATCCTAAACATGGAAGCGGCACGGTGACCGGGCCGCAGCTTAGGTCTGTGGCAAGTGCAAAGCAGAAACTGGGGTGCGAACCAGCTTCTCCCTGCCTCCTCTGCCCAGGATCTTAATCTTTAGCGCTTGCTGATGCCGAACTGTGCAAATCTACCGGTATACCTCGATTTATTGCACTTCAGTTTACTGGGCTTCATCGAGACTACATTTTTCACAAACTGAAGGTCTGTGGCAATCTTTGAGCAAATGGTCTTGTGACATCATGTTTCCAATAGCATTTGCTTACTCTATGTTTCTGCATCACATTTTGGGAATTCTTGCCATAGTCTGTTTAAACTTTTTCATGATTGTTGTATTTGTTATGGTGATTGGTCATCGGTAATTTATGCTGTTACTTCCACGACTAGCTGAAGGCTTGGATGATGGGTAGCGTTTTTTAGCAATGCAGTGTTTTTGAATTAAGGTACGTACCTTGGTTTTTGAGAAGGAACGCTGTTGCACACTAAACAGGCTACAGCGTAGTGTCAACATGGCTTTTACATGTGCTGGAAAACCAAGAATTCTGTATGCCTTGCTTTATCGTGATAGTCACTTTACTGTGGTGATCCGGAATGGAAACCTCAATATC